>NW_026526710.1:84486944-84559444 GCF_024362965.1 Panthera pardus | reverse complement strand
GATCTTATTTCCAAGATAAATTCCCCTATCTACTTATTTCTTCATGTATTTATTGTGGATCTAACCTTCTCCTACAAGAAATAAATAAGGAGGATAAGAAGATGCGATCTTTTAACAAATAGTTTCTCCACACTGTATTACAACTTTATGAATGACAAAATAAATCCCTCATTTTGAAAATCTACCATGATGTACATTTAACAAAATTACATCTACGAAACCTCAGTATATGTACTCTATTATTCATACGTAATAAAAATGTTAAACTAGAGCTTAGTGCCTGTCACAAAATGACAAAAGCCAGATAACAAAGAACTAACTAAGGCCACCACTTGAATTTCAGAAAACCTCACGCGTTTTACAATTTGCTTTATGAAAATAAGTTCACGTACCGGTACTCTGAAAAGAATCTGAAATATGACCAACGTAAAGTATCCTTATAAAGATTCAGACCTACTCTTCCATGGGGTGTTCCTGGAACCACACAATCTCTGACTCTCAAATACTGTAAATGATCTGCCTTCATGCAATAAGGCAGTAAGAACGGCATCCAGCCGAGAGATCCAGCTGTCCCGGGGGCCTTCAGGAAGCTGATCCCAAGACAACAACGGGACGGAACCTGAGCGAGCATATGCTGTTCTGCTCTGCCACGTGGACCCAAGAAGGGAAAGCATTAATGTGTGTTCTAGATGTACTTCAGAAAGATCTGAACACCCACTCTACCCCAAACGACGTTTTAGACAGGGGAGACAAAGCCGAAAAAAAGTTAGATTTGGCTCTTAAGAAAATCACAGGCTATCAAGGGAGAAAAGCCATTCACAAAAATAACCTCAATGACATAAAAAAGAAAATGTAAAATGCCATCATAAATTTAAAAGAAGCAGTAATTAATGGGGTGGGGCAGATTAAAGAAGGCTTCCCAGGGGTGGCACTTAATTTAGATGTTAAGAGGCAGGGGCAAATGGATACGGAGAAGAGGCAGGGAGGACCTGGTGAGAGAATGCTCGAACAGGGTCTCAGCACTGGAAGTGGCAGGCCTTGGCAGACCACATTCACTGTGACTCTGCCTGCCTGCCACCACCTTGAGGAGGCCATCGAGTTTCCCAGTGACAAGGGTGAAGCCCAGTGACCTACATCAGGCTGGGTCAAATGTTATTAATGGTTTTCTATCCCCCTTGGTGGTCTTCCATGAGGAACTTCTTGCATAACTGGATTTATGGTATATTAAAAGAAGTCTGTTGGGTAAAAACTTGGTAGCCTCCTCTTTGAGTGTGAAGAGAGTTTTCTAGTAGGTCAGTTGAAGGCTGTGGCAAGACCAGAAGTGACAACTATGGAAAGGTTACAACCTAGAAGGGTAAACGAGAGAAGCACACAATGGTAAGATGGCGTCTGGTTCACCTCGTCTCCTTAAGGCCCATCCAAGTTCGAGGTACGTGGTGGTGCTCTACAAATAATTCCGGACCGACCGGACGAACTACACTGGTGATTTAAGTTTCATCCTTTACTAGGTCTCACCAGACCCCGAGTCAGAATGTGAGATCTCTGCGCCACGGCAACACGGGCTATGCAGGCTGCCTGGCGCTCCCGATTCTCACGCCGTTTGGTCCCGTCACCTTCCTCAGCATCTGGGCTTATTTTACAAGGTGAGTATTTCAAACATGCAGAACATGATATAACTGCACACCTAGCACCTAGATGTATGTACAAAGTCCACGTTTTCTGTATTTGTTCCGGTACACTCCTTTGGTATTCTAAAGTTCTTATATAAATTTTTTAAACCTTAAAACATTTATAAGTTAAATTTTTAAAAAATCGTATCACAGGCCATAGCAGAGGAATGACAAATGTAGCATTGAGAAAGCCATCTCTGGGAGGAGAGTAGGTGTGCCTCAACACCATTTCCAGGTCTTACATAATCTGGCTATTTTATAATATGTAATAGAAAGTTCAAAATGCCAAATAGTGCTGTTAAGACTTGTAATGAGAAAAGGCATTTTGTTACTTTCTCTTTCCTCAGGCTTCACTAGATGCTTCTACCGGATATAAAGTGATCTTAAAAGGTTTCAAAGGGGAAAAAAAATGTCACAAGCAAAAGAAATCGAAATGATACCAGACTTCTCAAAAATGTGGGAATCTGAAGACAATGTACTAATGATCTGCACATTTTGAGGGAAACAATTTTAAATGTAGAATGTTACACATAACACCTGTACCAGTTCCTACCAAGAGATGTCATTACAAAATTCCTGGCTTCCAGGGATTGAGATGTCTAACTTTTTGGAATAAAGCCCTTTTGCATGTGGGTAACTATGAGAGTCAGCTAAGGGTTCATCTTTTAGAGTAAGTTTATAAGGCTTCCAAAGTAAATTCTAAGCATTTTCTGATACATTCACGATAGGTTTTTCAGATTTCTGGTTATGTGTGCTGTCTTCTCCTTGGTACCCCTGCCACACTTGGAATGGCTCTGGGCCCTGTTTGGTCTCTCCGTTAAATCTTGTGGGGAACCTGTCTTCTTGGAAGTCACTCCTGGCATGACTTGTAACAGCAGAGCCAAGACTAAATAAAACCCACACCTCTTGACTTAAAATTTTGAAATGAGTATATGATATCCTCGTTGTTAGACACATAACAAAACGAGAAGTTCTCACAGGGGTGTCACTCGGTGTTATGTACAAAGTAAAACCACAGAATCGATTGGGAGTTGAAATATATGATCATACCATTATCTTAATAGATGCTTCTGCCTTACAGAAACTCTATTACAGCTGTCTGGCTTTGAATGCTTAAAGAGCAGACAGGTTATGTTAAAATATAGAACTACTTTTTTGAGATCTGTCCTTAACTTTATTTTTCCCTATTACTACACGAGGTAAGCATCCTAACAGGAGAGTCTATATTCATCTTCTTCAAATTATATATTTTTTAATGTAAATTATTTACTTTTTTAATTATTTTTTGAGAGACAAAGAGAGCACAAGCAGGGGAGGGGCAGAGGGAGACAGGGAGACACAGAGTCTGTAGCAGGCTCCAGGATCTGAGCTGTCAGCACAGAGCCTGATGCGGGGCTCAAACTGACGAACCGTGAGATCATGACCTGACCCGAAGTTGGACGCTTAACTGACCGAGCCACCCGGGCGCCCTAGTCTTCAAATTATATTTTTTAATGTTATTTAAAATATTTAAAACCTTATTAGGTGGATTATTCATTCCACTTATTAGCAACTTAATGAAAACTCTGCACATATTCCACTGACCTATGAAGACAAGGGTATTTTGATACTTTGGTGCTCTATTATTTTATACTTTTTAAATACATACAGTAAGAGGTATCACTAGTATACTTTTGTGTTCTTTTCTAATCTCTCCAATCCAGGATAATTTAGGATATAATTGCTTCAGCAATGCCTTTTAAAGCTGTAGACGTCCCTACCTCTCTTCCAGAAAGCTCAGTCTAGGTATACACAATTGGGAAACTCTGGCACGAGCACAGGCACATAAAAAAAAAAAAAAGTCATCCCCATTAAAATGTAAACAATCTTAAATATCCAGCAGCTGGGGAGTAGATAAATAGTGGGTTCAATCACAAAATGGGACATGATAATGTAGAAAAATGCATCACCTAGGGGTACGTTTATTAGCAATCTCAAAAATGTAACCGCATTAAAACAAAACAAGTTGGGCACAGAACAGTACCATTCAGGAAAAAAAAAAAAGTATTAAATACAAACCTATGAAGCCCACATGCAAAAGCCTGCACGTGACACCAAGGTGTCTGAAAAGAGGGGTGAGGGCACGCATATGGGACAGTGTTCGCTATAGTGTTACAAGTTTGTCATTTTGAAAAGAGAAGGAATTCAAAGTAAATATGGCCATATGTTAACATCTTCCCAAATGCTTTGTCTTTTGAAATTTTTCACAATTCAAAATGGACATTTTAATTACACAATCAAGCAATATTTCTTATCTTCTCTACATGACTCCTTGGACCACTCTTGTCAAATTAATAAATCACACAAATTCACATCTACAAAAAAAAGCACAGCAATGAACGCGATCTGGTGTGCTACAAGTAAAATTTTAATAGAAGAGTAAGCTCAACTTTGTCAAAATATTAACTAATCATGCAGTTATTATCTCTCAAAACTGTGAAACAAAGGTGTCGACTGGTTCAAAACTATTCCAGTAAAGCCCAACTGACGTTGCAAAAGCATAACTGACAAGCATTGCTGGTCTTTATGGGGAAAAACGGAGCACAGAACTGGGACGAGGCCAGGTGTGTCTGACTCCTACCAAAACCATCCACCACACTAATGAATTTGTTTCAACAATTTCTGAGTTCCTCAAATGCTACCGATGCTCAGGCAGTTTCTTTGAAATAAAAGCCTCTTATTAAAATTATTATAATTTAATGATTATATAACCATACACTGAGAGATGAGATGAACACAGAGTATGATGGAATCTTTGCGCAGTAGGGCTACCGCACAAATTCTGCTGAGCTGCAAACGTAACTGAAAACAATCACTTCCTTGAACAAAGCAGCACATAAAAGGCACAGAACGACAACCACCGAAGAGCAACCATGACGCTCAATTAATTCACGTGAGCGTCTTATGCTGAAAAGGTACCCCCAAGGATAACAAAGCAAGATGACAAAGTTCAGGACATTCTGCCATGTAACAGATGCGGTATCTGTAAGCACCAGAATTGTGAGATGCCTCTGTTATCTTTGGCCCGGGAAACATCTGAGTAAAAATATACAATACTGCTTTTAGACGGATTCATGAGAAACGGGCACTAAATCCTTATTAAAATACCCCAGTATTAGCCCACAGTAATCTTACTCATCTTATTTCCATGAAGTTTCAAAGTACTACACATATGTTTATGTGTAATGCCCAACTTTAAACTGCATGGAAAATAATCAGTGTTTTTCTCTGAATTGAGTAATCAGAAACGTATGCTGACAGGTAAATAGTAACTATGAAGACACTCAACGTCCCTCTGACCATCTCCTTCCAAATATTTGTGTCCATGTATGTATATGTGCACAAAGTCCAAATAAAAACTCTGACTCAATGAATGAAGTCATAATCTGAAACCAAAGTTATTACATGATAACGCTAGTACCCAGATTACTTAAACAAGGCTAGACTGGGAGAGTGGCCTGTTTCTGATTATATATAAAACACGAGCATGATTTATATCAAGAAGCCACAAAGACCTAAGATTAGAAAGGTTTCATTTACTAAATTCAACTCTTCAGGCTTTACGTGTGGCTTACAGATGAAAGTTGGACCGCCCCTCCCACTGCCTCCCGGGCTTTTATACAGCAAGGGAGCCTGCTACTTAAGCCAACAGTCTTGAGTGCATTTTTGCCCTGAACAGGTGATAATTAGCCTAATTAACAAGCTAGATCCTTGTTAACTAGTTGGAAAAGAAATTTAACCTCACTCACACCAAAGCCTGTCATTTTAAAACCTCTTAAGATATCATTCAGATTCTAAAAGCTGTGAAATATATTTTGCGGCTCTTACAATCCAATCCCAAGGTTGAAAAGCTTTGTGTCAAAATTACTTCTGGGAGGAGCATTAAGCAGAATATTAATCCCAGGTTGCTTTAGTCTACTAAGAACCAAGAGAATGACTCATTCCGAAGAAAAACATTCAAGGATTACAACGGCTATGCCCTCAGAGATTTGAATTCATCCTTCAAAATCTCATTCCCATGAAATTTTTCTTTGTCAAAGAGACCATAAACTCAGGTCTACCCAAAACCATCCCGTGAAGCTTGGCTGTAATCTTTCCCACTCCCCTGCGTGTGCTGTACCCAATGCTCACCAGCACAGAGCTATCTTCCATCAGGGGCTTGGAAAAGCTCTGTGTCAAGGACAGTAAACATCTTCTCCATAGCATGGCGGCTCATCAGGTCTTTGACACAAATACTCATCTCTGCCTCCTTAGGACAGAAGCGGCCATAGACAGTAAATAAACAAAGCAGCGTGGCTCTGTTCCAATAAAACTTTATTTACACACCGTTAGTGCGAGTGATCTGGCATGCAGGCCGTAGTTTGCCAATCCCTGGCTTAGATGATAGGTCACATTCCCGCCACCCCCCAATGTCCCCCAACACCCTGATCTACACAGGGCAACAGAACCCGAATCGAACGCTGAAAACAAAGCTCCACTAAGTCCCCTTCTCAGGGCCTGAGAAGTTGGTTTAGTCCTGAAAGAGTTTATGTTTCCTGCGTGGCTCTAAAACGCCAACGCGAAAAGAACAGGTGGAAGGAATTATACCGCATATGAGACCTATTCCCATCCCAGGCTGCCCCCTCCACTTCAAACTACCCCCTTTCAAGGGTTTCCCAGACCTGGAGGGCTTGGGAAGTTGAAACAATTTTAACTAACCATAGAAGTCAAGTCCTGAAGAACAAGACATATATTAAATTGCCAAAATCCTCTACTCTGGACTAAATGAAATTTTATCGCTTCAGGTTAGGGAAGAAAACACTGGATTTATGTAAGGAAGGTTAAAATAGCACTTACAAATAAAGGACTAATATTACTATTTAAAGACCATACAAAGAGAATTTCTGTTAAATCATTGCTCTTATTAATACAACTAATCTGAGATAAATTGACAAAAGGAATTTCAAATTTCATTTAAAGCTTCATCACAAATGCCTTGACTATTGTTTTGTCTTCGGACATTGAGAACACAATCCTAACAATCTTCAAATTATAATCATTCAGCTACTTCTGTATCAAGTGATCAATAAAAAAAAATTAGGCATTACCACCTACTGTGTGTCTAGAAATGACCTGTGCTATGTTCAAACCTATGAAGACACACACGTCTCTGCAAAAGAAGCCTATGATTTAACGGTCGACACTAGGTTCAGTGAAATGATGAGAACACAAAAGCACCACATTATGTTGGGCTTTTAAAAGAGGCCTTAAAAGATGTTTACAAAAAGCACTGGTGTGGTGGCTCCTGACTGAAATCGCCAGAAAGACTTCACGGATGAGGTGGGGCTTCAGGTGAGCCTGAAAGAACAGAGCAGACATCAGTAGGCAGGGAGCAGGCGCTGACAAGCTCCAGCTCAGGAGCAGAGACAGGCAGACCCGGCCAGGTGGTGAGTGTGAGCCCTGAGCCAATCATCCGAGCTCCGTAGGGGGTGCGGGGAGCATGCTGCACGGAAGAGAGAGCTAAAGACGCTGAATCGAAGCAGAGTCAGATTAAGACGATCCCAATCACCAGAGAGAGGAATTTGGCTTTGATAGGACAAAAGGAACCACCGATCTATTGTTTCTCTTTCTCCCCTTCCTATGTCTGTTCAGTGCTGGTCTCTCACAATTATTTGATTATAATTTCCTAAGGAGGTGACTGTGCCTTTACCCTTCACGAGTGCCCATGACCACTCAGATGCAGTATGTATACATACAAGCCACAAACAGCGCATGTCTGGGGAAAAAGAAGAAACAAACCTACCATAACAACGTTCACACCTGAGATTTATGATGAGCTCACTTTTATATTTGACCAAGTATTGCAGTCTTCCAAACAGCACGCTCGCGCTAAGACAACAGCTGTCTTTCAAGCAACATACCTGTAGACGCTATGAAAATGTTACTTGAGAGCTAAGAAACGAGATCACACTTACATGTCGACGGGAAAAGCGTTTGGCTCAGTTTTCAGATGACACTCTCACCAGTTACTGTATTAGAGTGAACTGGTTAACAAATAGAAACATGATAGATTTTACCAGTAAAACCAAAAACAGGCTTATGGAAAGGAGAAAAGCACTAAGAGAAAAAAAAAAATCAACTACAAAATGAACTAATTTTCTTTTAAAATTTTAGTATATTAAAGTTAAACACAACTGATATATTAATGGAAGCTGAGTATGAACAAGAACTTTTGTCCCAGATCAGACAATCTGTCACAGTGCTACCCATCAAAAAACTCTGATTCGTACAGAATTTATAAAAGTCGTAATAAGGTCTTATAGTATAGTGTTATAATACTACATCAAGAAAATGTTTCATTAGCATGACTGCATGAAATTTTACAAGGACAGGCATACATTATAGAACAACCCTGCATATCTCTATAGAATAAATCCCAATCCCCTTTTGTTAATAAAGCTGATAGTTTCATAGAAGCAATGTTGCTCAGTTTCTTGCATGCCACGGATTCATAAATAATGTTGGGTCCAGACATTCATGGTGCTGGGGAAAGAGAAGTTAGCGTCTGGCCACGGACAGCCTCTCTGAGCCTCCGTAGGACTATGTAATTCTTATTCCTGGTGTGTACCCACATCAATATTTTTAAAAATACTGGGCACGGGACATCTCTTCATTCTGTATCACAGTTAGATCACTGGTGTTCTATAAATAGTAAATCAAGAGAACGATCTATCATTTCACAGTGACTTAAAACAGCAACAATAAGAAAGCCACAGTTTCCTACTTCGAGTCCCCTGCCAGTAATCCTCTCCAATAAAGACCTATCGGGGTGGTTTAAAAAGAGTAACCATTTTCCTCAACAAAATTAATAAGCTGAAGACAACATGATTGATCGTTAACTTGTGCTTGGATTATACCTCTAACATAGGAAATTCAAGTCTGCTAATACTATAGCCCCGTTAGAACCGATAACTGATACCCAGTGTATTCAACTCTCTAAACGGGTGCGTTGTTCTCAGTTAAGGGACAATAGAGTATCACTATCCCAAATGACTTCTTACAGGACTCAGACATACAACAGATTAAGTTGAAATGAATAAACTATGTCTTTCTACCAAACAAGTTAACATTTACCTTCAACATATGCACGACTAGTATTTGTTTTTTCTAAAAGATATTATTGCAATACTGGAATGTGTTCCATAGACCCATGCGCCTTACATGCTAGCAAATATCCTGTAGGTCTTTATGTGTCTATTACAGAAACAGGATTTCTGGACATTTGAATATATTTTCCAGATTTAGAAAGCACTGTCCAACCTGGTGGTGACTGTGATTTGCTGGAGCTGGGAAAGGCAGCCTTTCCAAACTTAGGTATTTCATCGTCTTGGCCTTTGTCATCATCTCGGCCTTCCAGCATGTCAGGATGATCTAGGGAACCATTTGAGCTCAAGGTAAGATTAGCTGGAAGGGTTGAGATGTATTGCCCAGCAATCTCAGAGTTCAGTACAAAATTGACCCTTTCTGAGACCTCAGTCCGAAGAGCAGCAGTTACAGCACACTCCAGAGTAAATATCCCAGGGTATTTGTGCACTGGAGCATCACCGAGGCACAACGTGAGTTCAGCAGACGAACTCAACGTGGACACTGTAGAGCCTGACACGGATCACAGCTTGCTTTCAATCATAATATTCTGACCTTCAAATTTATAGAAAGATCACGTGGTAAGGGATTTGATCTGTTCCTTTCTAAAATCACAGGCTCAAGGGTAAGTGCTAACATTAGATTAACATAAAAAAACAAGTTTTTAAGGGTTTTAAAGTTAATGTGATCCACCTGAGAGCAAGCTGTTAACAAACTACTAGTAGGCTCCTTGCCCTTTCTTCCACGTGGCCTGTACACAGTGGGTATGGAGTCACCTGTAATGAAGCAGGAGTGAAACCAGGCTGTGCGCGCAGATTCGAAGCATATGCCGATGGGAAAGATTCTCAAATTCAAGGCAAGGCGATTCCCTTAGCTTCCTCGCAACACAAAACAATTATTTATTTCACAAAATTGAATGCGTGTAGCTATGGATTCTTCTTTTCACAAAACAGATTTGTGGATTTCATCTACATCTCATATATTCTAAATTATTTTGAAAAGGCAAATTCAGACAGGCATCTATAAACATCGCATATGTAGATCACCTGTACTAATTTTTCAAATCTTCGACACCTCAAGACTCTATGGGTTACCATTATCATTTATGATCTGCCTTCCAGCATTCAAAATACTAGACTACAGTTCTTTCCCATATAGTTAAAGCGCATAAGCGAAAACAACTAGAAAGATGTAGGTGATAAAATATACTCACGCTTGGCATAGGGATAGTGTTAGGGAGGCTACGAGACAGAAGTAACTGAACTACCAAAATGACGTTAGTGACAAAAACGACTTTTCAGTTATGGGCTGGGAAAGAATGGAAAGGAAAGGCAAAGAGCTGGCTAGTTTAGACTTTATGATACAAAGAAAACAAACCGCTCAACACTTTATACCATTATCTCTTTTTTAAAGACTTTTCAGAGTAAAATACATGGAAATGCAGTAGAGTCCAAAAAGCTATTTCACCTGAGGTAGTAATAAGGAAGCTTCGGGAGCAGGAGTAGCAGGGAGAGTTTGGCGACAGGCAGGCCTCCCCGAGCCCCAGGAAGGGCCAGCTGCCCCAGCAGAACCTACGTCGCTGCACCAGAGGCCGGCATGCCCGGCAGCCAGGACTGCGGTCCTGTTCTCCCGTAACAAGCTCGGCGCACCAGGGTCGTCAGTATCAGACTCCTACTCAAGAGTAAGCGTGGACTTGCACGTGGCAGCCTAAGACGCGTGAGCAACCAGCAGAGAGCCGAACCCGGACGCACGCTCACTTCCTGACTCGACAACACGGCCCTCTGGTGATCCTCAGCACTCACCTTTGTACCTCCCGTCCGCCCAAAGACACGATGTAGGGTCTGGTCCTCACGCCTCTTCTGTTGGACCTGTATTCAGTCCTTTGGTGATGTGTATTCTGCCCTCTGAGTCACATCTGCAGCTCTGAGGTGTTCGCTGAGGTCTGGCCTGTATCCGGCTGACCACTCGACGAATCCAGCAGTTTGCCTAACAGCTTTCTCAAATTGAATGTGTCTAAACCTAGCTCCCAATGTCCACCAATGGCACCTGCTCGTTTCTGCCTAGCTAGTTAATGACATGGCTTCATCCCTCCCGTTGTTCAGGCCCAAATCTTGGCATCGTCCGTTCATCCTTTTCTCATCCAACCTACCAGTGAAGGCTGTGGGCTGTGCTTGCTAGATATACTCAGGGTGTGGACACCTCCATCTCCTCTGCTGCTACTGCCAGGGCCCAAAGCACCATCCCTTCGTGGCGGGATCACAGTGAGAACCTCCCCTGCCTCTGCCATCCCTGTCCACCTTCCTACCATTCGGCCGAGTGTCTGCAGCCCGCAGACGGCGCTCCTGTTAACACCTATGCCAGACCATGCCAGACCTTCTCATCCCGCACGGAAGAAAAAGTCAAAGTCCTTGCAGAGTCCTCCAGACCTTCATGTGGCCCGAGCTCCCACGAACTCCTCCTTCCCATCCTGCGCCTCGCTCCTGGCACACAGGCCCCCGTGGCACCTGGCCACGGCCCGTGCTCTCCTTCCGGTGGGACACACGCGAGACTCTTCCTTGGGCCTCAAGTACTCCTGTGGCTCAGCCCCTCTTGACTCACTTGCCGCCTTCTCTCCGAGGCTTTCCCCTGGCACCCCAGCCCTCCCTAAGGTTCTTCCCTCTTTTAAAACTTTTACTGTATCACCACTATTTTAATACTGGAATATATCTGACTTTTCATTTTGTTTACTGAATATCTCCCCACACCAAAATGTAAGCTCATGACAGCACAATGTTTGCCTGATTCATTTTCTGCTGTATCTCCAGGGCCCAATACATTGCCTGGCACATAGTAGGCACCTAGTAAATGGCTGTTCAATTGATGAATTAAATATTACAAAGGGGCAAAATTTACAGAATTGTTTATTTTAAAAAAAGTTTTGAAGTTTATTTATTTTTGAGAGACAGAGAGACAGAGCACAAGTGGGGGAGGGGCAGAGAGAGAGAAAGACAGAATCCGAAGCAGCCTCCCGGTTCTCCAGCTGTCAGCACAGAGCCTGATGCAGGTCTCGAACTCATGGGCCGCAAGATCATGACCGGAGTCGAAGTCACACGCTTAACAGACAGTTACCCAGGCACCCCTGGAATTAGGTTTATTTTAATATGTCACTTATCAAAAAAAAAAAAAAAAAATACACACACACCACACACATGCAAATAAACAGAAAACAACTGCAAGAGTCTCACCCCAGACTGTGAATAGTAGCTGTACTGGGTGGGGAGTGGGAAGCCTGGAGGAAGAGGAAGGGTCTCAGTTTTAGAAAAGAGAACTTCTACTTACCACGTTACGCACTGCTGTATTAGAAACATCTACAAGCACACATTTCACGTTACAAAATATATAAGAATAGGGGCCCCTGGGTGGCTCGGTCCGTTAAGCGGCCAACTCTTGATTTCAGCGCAGATCATCATCTCACAATTGTGGGGACTGAGGCCCGCATCGGGCTCTGTGCTGACTGTGCAGAGCTTGCTTGGGATTCTCTCTCCACCTCTCCCTCTGCCTCTCCCCTGCTCGCTCTCAATCTCTCACTCTCAAAATAAATAAACATTTAAAAAATATATATGAATAAGCAGATTCTTTTGAAAAAAATTTTTAATGTCTATTTTTGAGAGAGACAGAGACAGACAGAGACAGAGAGAGACAGAGTGTGAGCGGGGGACGGGCAGAGAGGGGGAGACACAGAATCCAAAGCAGGCTCCAGGCTCTGAGCTGTCAGCACAGAGCCTGACGTGGGGCTCAACCTCACAAACCTCAAGATCATGACCTGAGCCAAAGTCGGATGCTTAACCCACTGAGCCACCCTGGCACCCCAAAGAGGTTTAACCTTAAATACAATTTACCAGAATCACTAATTTTCATCCACTGTGGGGGCTTTTCTATGTCATACTTACGTAATATTATATAGCTCACACAAAGTACTACAGAGAGAGACAAGAGCTGAAATATGTACTGAGGCAGTATGAGAACGTTAGAAAGAAAGATATATTTTGGCCTTTGAATTTTTGAAGTCTAAGCCTCATTATATTTGTATTCAGGTAGCTCAGACATCAGTGTCCAATGACTTTGTAAGCCTACGCATGAATGCCGTAGAGCAGACAGCTAATCATAGATACTGTTCACGACAATTCAAGATTCTCCTGTTTGCCCTGAGTAAGATCATAATCACAACTTTGAAGAGATGGTTCCAGGTATTTGATAATAAAAAAAATATTAACAGACTTTGGAGACCATCAGACCAGCCCTCGCTAAAGACCTCTCCTTGTTTTATACCCCATTTTAATGCCCTATGTTACACCAGAGCCATGATCTGGTTATAGCTTATTTGCCACTCACAGTTCTACTCCACACCATCTCATTAACTTTTGAGAATTTTCTACTTCTTTCTGTGCACATTCCCTAAAGAAATCTAAACAATCTAGGGACATTTACATTGATTTTCAACTTCTTGATATCTTTCACGGTAGTTTCGTAGTGGGGGGCACAAAAGTGATATATCAAACATTTAAAAAATTTCATATCTGTGCATAACTAAATTTTATCAAAGGGTCAAAATATGGCAAAAATACTCTGACAAATGACATTCCCAAAGGCATACTGAAACCCACAAAGTTGCTCAAAGGAGGTCATTGCACAGAAGTGGAACAGAGAGCCGCCATGACACCAACTCAGCTGCAGCGCTGGTGGCTGGTGCCCTGGTTATTCTCTCAGCCCCAAGGTCTACATATGTCAGGTGTGATGGAGCTGGAATAAAACACCCCCAAAATATGTCCCCACAATAAATCCCTATAAATCTGATTTCAACTAATTTCCATGAAGTCTAGTCTTAGGAACAAGGCGTGCTCAAAGTTCAACCTTGGAAGACTACCTCTCTCTAGGACAGCAAACATGGGTTCTGAGGAAGAGTGAATGGAATATACTGGGGGATATCAAGCAACCATCATGGTCGGTGAGAAATTCTATGTGCATCATATTTTCAGCCCTGTCGTTTTATCCAAGAGTCCATATGCAGTCCAAATGCTAGTCAATTCCCCACCGGAACAGAGGGGCCTGACTTCCAGGAGACAGAGGCCTGAGTACCTCTACTTTTTTACTTGTCTAAGACGATAAAAACGAAACAAAGGAAAGCAACCATCTAATAAATTAAGCTTCCAGAAACAGCTGTATCAGAATACAAAACCAGGAAGTACAGGTCTGGAAAGGTAAGACACCAACAACAGCAAAAGAACAGAGAATACATGCTGTAACCCACACCCCAAAACCAGCTGTTTTGATGCCTTTACAGATCACAGGTACTCAATTACTGTACTGAACGTTCTCAACGGAGACTGAGAACCGGGGTAGGAAAACACAAAAATACCAGATGAATAAACAGAGACTTCATCTGTATCTACTGGTTACGTATAGAATGAAGCATTCCACTGCAACTTCCACGAGGATATTCACAAAAACTTGCCTAAGAGCTCGGAACTGAAAAAAAGATGCTGAAAGACAGAGGAGACACTTGTCCTCGTTTCTACAAACCGCCTGACAGAATATCCAGAGATCCGTGTTGTACATCTCCAAACACCACTAACATTTTTCACGATAAATAAGTTTACATCAATTACTGGTATCTACTACTCTTCAACAATAATATGCAGTGAAGCACTAAGGAATATACACGGAGTCACTCGGAAGCGGGAGAAGGAGAAGAAAAGTACTGAGAATAAAAGCCCAGGTGAAACATGATTAGGAGCGTTTCCTCTGGGGAACAACAAAAGCAACAATATTAGCACACGTTAATTGCTATCAAGTAAACAAGTCCTCTGATTGAATTTTAACTTTTACCTGAGCTTAAGTGGTTCTGACCAGGGATCCGTATAGACAGAGTGGGCGACAGAGCTCTGTCAAGAGGTAACATTTTAAATCCAGTGATCAAATAATCTAAGGGGGTATGTTTCTAAATTAGCTGATTTGAAAATTTGGGCAATTTAACTTTGACAGGTAATAAAATCAATTAAACTTTGACTAATTATGTGAAGTTACTATCGGGTGCTTAAGTAGTAAATAATTACAGTAGTCAAGTACTCTATAAATATACTTGGTATGTTCGTACTAAATCAAAATAAAGATGACTACAACTGTACAGAACACAGAGCGGAAATGCAATTACGCTCGTATTCCAAAGGGTGATATCAGTGCGTCAGCTATGCATGCTTTCGTATATATTTTAGTTCTCTCCTACCACTGTTGTTAAAATTCTTAGAAAGCCCTTGGGCCTCTCAGACACCTCTGGCTACCCGGACCCGGGCAAAGGGGTCTCTCTCTGGTGGTCCACCAAGGGCATATGCCACCATCAGCTCATCTGGCCGGCAGCTAGCTTTTCCTGGTGAGAGTTCAACGTGTCCTATAAAGTTATGGATCATAAAATACCGTGGTCCGGTACTCGGTGTCCCCTTTGTTTAAAATAATTAATACAGCTTAGAATCATTATGTACAATTAGCAAAGACATCACTTACTTGGTAAAACCAAACTGAAGACTTGAGTAAAATTTTAAACAATCTAATCTTATGCGAATTTTAAAGAAAATTCCTGAAGGTATACTGCTTATCCAAGAGTGAATTATCAAAGAAAACACTGCTAACAATTAATATTTGATAACATAGAGATCTTTCAGTCGTGGAAAGGTACTCTATTCTCACTGAACAAATTTATGGAAACACTGAATTCATCTTTTAACTCCCTGACTTTAAAGTCATATATTCAGATTAAAAAAACAAACAAACAAAAAAACCCTTCACTTTCTCTTCAAAAATAGTGTTTAATTTACAGATTCTTAAATGTCCACATTCATGAAGAGGTCACTATTCACAGGAAATCAATGATGACATAATATGAGGTATTTTTTTTTTAAATGATACATGAAAGGGTGATATATATAGCACGTACAAAAGTCAATGAAATACACACACACACACACACACACACACACACACATATGTAAAAGCATCTTAACAAATCAAAGAAGATTCCTTTGGGACATAACTATTCAATAGTTATTGATATAGTAGGCTACTTATTCCTAGAAACTATAATTAGACATGATGTCTTCTATCCATTTTCCCAAGATGTAAAATAACCACGCTAAATAGTTATTCCTGTCCAGAACGTGCTGTCTATTCTTTTAGCTGAAAGCAAACCTCTAGTAAATTCCTATTTCTCTTCTTGCCAATCACGGAATGAATGACTGACACTAACACAGCCTTATCTGGGCCCTATGTCTGCAGCACATTCTGCTAAGTGATGTCATTGCTCTAGCAGACGAAAATAAGCAGATTATTACAGTGACTAGGAGCAAACTAAACATTTGGATTTTTGCATGGACAGATTTACACACTGTCTGTCAGATAAAGCACAGTTTGCCTGCTGCTTACACAACAAGAATGTGCCTGACAGCTTCCTCCCAGGGTTAGTATCTGATTACATAAATAGGCCATTCCCCAACATTCCTAAAGACTGACAGTCTGTCTTAGTTTAAAGTGCAATTTCGGACTATCAGCTTTTCTGTCTTGCACACTAGGCTGATTAACATCAGAGCACTTCCTGGAGGTCCAATCAGGTTTCCTCACTGCCTGATTCTGGGCCATATGAAATGTGGTGGACACAATGGATGGGGAAAAGGCAACTTTAAAACTACTTCTGATGACTGCTCCTACGGCATATATTGATTGAAAGGTGAATCATTTTAACATACTTACATGCATGAGTGTCTATGTAGCATTATCTTTGAAAAAACTCACAAGTGTATGATGCTTTCTTTAAAGCTAATACTTTTATTTATAAAACTAAATAGTATGCAAAATCACACAGCACATTTACATATTGCTATTTTACAGCTGCTCTTTTTTAATGAATATTTTTATATCATTCCATCAGTGAAATAAAACATCAATGATTCATCACAGTCATATAAAACGACTGCACTGAGCTGAACACAATGTTTAAAAACTTATCTACCACTAATTAATATCTTTCCTGTCCCCAGCACGACATCCAAAACAAAATTTATAGAATCAACACGCCAGTGAAATGTTGATGCATCTGAAAATGTGGCTTAAAATCTACTTTGGCAGCAGCAGAAATGGTAGTCAAAAACAGTTCATGATTAAATTATGTCTGTGTGGATTTCACGAACTTGCTAAAACTCAAGGATTCTGTATTTTTGTATGCTAAATAATAATAATAATACCACCACCACCAAAATTCTGCAGTTTACTAGAAGCTCAGTTACAAATTATCCTGGGAGAGGGGCGCCTGGGTGGCTCAGTTGGTTGGGCGGCCGACTACAGACCAGGTCATGATCTCGCTGTCTGTGAGTTCGAGCCCTGCATCCGGCTCTGTCCTGAGCACTCAGAGCCTGGAGCCTCCTTCGGATTCTGTCTCTCTCTCGCTCTCTCCCTCTCTCTCTCTATCTGCCCCTTCCCTGCTTGCTCTCAGTCTCTCTCTCTCTCTCTCTCTCTCTCTCTCAAAAATAATAAACAATAAAAATTTTTTTTAAAAAACCAAATTATCCTAGGAGAAACTTTAATAATTATGTAATTCACACACACACACACACACACACACACACAAACACAAGCATGAGGTTCTCATACAAATAAAAACTGAATTCAAAGTGGTCTACCTGATCAAGACAGATAAATTTCCTTCTTATAAGGAAAAAAAATTAGGCAGTAGTCATTTTTAAGACAGTACCGAATATCTTAAGAACCCTATTGTTAGGAAACCATTTGTTTCTGAATTGTTTTCCTTGGCCTCATACTGCTTGGGAGCTGTTGCAAGGAAAAAAAAAATTCAAGCACCTCTACTACTAATATATTAATTAAGCAAACGTCTCCTGAACATCCACTGTGGGCCAGAATCCTATCCTGTGTTCTGGAAACACAAAGATAAATAGGACACAGGCCTCTATCCTCAAGGTACGTAAAATCTGATAAGGAAGAGAAACAAGCAAACACATAAATTATATTTCAAAGTAGTAATTTATCTTTTTACAGATAAATGCATTTTTTAGATTCGAATGGCAATCTTGTCCAGTGTTAAGCAGAGCTCACTCTCAGGACGGCAAACTCCACAGCCCACCCTGCGCTTGTGTAGTGAAAAGAGTCACTTCCTCTTTGATCATTCTTCTGCCTTCCTACAAAAAGCCATCTGAAGTTACATTAATGATTTTATGAAGCACAGAGCTGAGCATTACGTACACAGAAAAACCTACTTATAACGACAAAAATGACCCGCACCCTCCCCTTCCCTATCAGAATGGCTCCACGTTTGCTTTTTACCCTCTTACACATTAAAAACTAACATTCAGCTTAAAACGTCTTCTTGCCTAATAGTAAATGTATTTCGTCTTTTTCATTTGTTTCTTGACACCAACACTAATGAACTGTCATGGAAACAGTTTTGGGAATCACCAAGGGTGAGGTTCCTTACAATGGTAAACAATCAGAAGTCATAAACACGATATTGTCTCTAGTAATTTCGGCTATAACTTTCAGACATTCATACCCAGACAAACCAGATGAAATATGTTGCTTCAGGTCAGCTCTGATGGATCCCTCAGAAATATCAACATTATTGCTTTTATTTTATTATGTACCACACTTCATAACTGTATACTGCAGAGTACAATAAAAACTCTACTACACAGCTTGACTGCTTATTAAACAGGTCAAAAGTTACTATAACAAATAACTTGTCCTACTCAGGGTCCATTAATAACATATCTTGTTGCTCCTCAGATAGGGAAATTTTTTAAAAACACAAAAAATAAGGCAACAGAGGAGAAACGAAAACCAATTGGAAATCTTTATATCTGATTTTCCTTCTCAGATTTCCTTTACAGGTCCACAGTTACCTTCGGTATCTTTAATTGCAAGCATATGCCCAACAACTTTGAAATAACTATTTAGAAACTTGGGATCAATAAAAAAAAAAAAATGGAAGGCTGCTAAAAAAAAAAAAAAAAACAGCAAAAAGAAACAATACACCGCTATCTGTGAGCTCTCAGAGAAGATGGGCACCGACAGAGCCCACACGGGTCTGAAAGTAAGACCCGGGGGTACAAGCAATGCCTGCCTCTCCAAGATGGCATGCATTTAAGTGACATGTGTTTACAGAGGCAGTGCCACATCCAAACTACACTGGAAAACTAACCACTAAGTGTTTTGTCAGGATTGGTGGGATGGCCACCTCTGCTGGACCAGACAGACGCTTTCTACAGAGAAATACGGGTGGTGTTGGAAGCTGACCACTGCAATAACAAAACATGAAACAATACAAGACAGGAGATTAAAATGGAAACAAAAAAGCTAATGATAGTTAAGGTGTCCCGGGAGGTGTGTGTGTGTGGGGTGGGGGGGGTTAGGGATATGTGTGTGTGTGTGTACATACATACATACGTACATATGTACGTATACGTATATTGGGAGTAAACAATGGAAATGAATTCTTTCAAATCAAGGAACACATCTACGGACAGCTGGGTGATACAACGTGGGCATTTCCCACGATTTCTGTTACCTGGAATGAAGGAGGTGAGGAGGTGAGGAGGCAAGGAAGGGAGGGAGGCAACGACCACAGCCACAATTCCCAGAAAATTAATGGCTGCAGAAGCAGGCATCATAAAAGGTACTGGCCATCAACACAAAATAGGGGTAAATATAATCAAGCAGCAAAAAGTATATGGACAAAGGACTCAAGCACTTAGCGGCTTATTAATTCTCACAAAACATAAGTTACTTTACGAACTTATAATCTTTATATGAATTTACCGTAAAGCAAATTCACATTCTTAGAAACATTTAGGTGAGAATTTCTACTTCTCGTCGTAACTAATGACTGATTTTTTTTCCAGAATTTGTTACCCATTTGCTCTCCCAGGAATCAAGGTAATTACAAGGAAACACTAGATGAGTTACAGATTTCACCAGTGCCCAGCACCTAAGAGATGCTCAATAAATTGGCAGCAATGAAAACTACGGATTTTTTTTCATTACGCTGGTGTATCAGAAAGTTAAATATCCACGACACACTCGTAAACATCGCTGAGAGACACGGAATAAGCCTCGAGAACTACGAAACACAGTCCAGAGGTGTGATTATTCCCTACAAATTAGCAGAAGGAAACAACTTATTCATCAATCACATTAATCAGTGGTGTTTCAGTCATCTGAAACATGTCGAATATTAGCATCTGATGCGCCTCTGAACAGTCACTGCCACCGCTGTACAAGAGATGCTGTAATTGGTTTAAATCGGCCTGGCCCATCTGTCTTTAATACTCTTATTACAAGGCAGTAACCGGAGAACTATTAGCACTGCACTATAAGCTGTAAGATCTTTACCCGTTCTTAAATCATTTAAAAATAATGAGAGCTTTAGCCTTTATCTAATTAACGAGTGCCTTCTTTGAATTAGAAAAACTGTATCATTTACCCACGGTTGTTTAGTAAATTGGCTTGGCGGCACGCAAGCTAATGCAGGGTGGCGGTGGCAGTGTCTTGTTCCTGGCTTCTTATTACTTGAATTATAATTCAATGATCACCTTAGATCATGGGCTATTCATAAATCAGAAGCCTGACATCAGATGAAAAATTGTATTAATATATGAAACTTATTATATAGTACAAACTGCTCTCTTGATAAATTACATTGTTCAAACTTGACAATGATTGCATTTAAAACATTATTCCTGTTTGCTGTTTTACAGACTGAAACCTCTTCATGAAAAATTTACAATGCTCCTCTGTGTTTTGGAGTCAGAGGGCAATAGTAGCAAATGGCAGACAGAAACCATACTTTAGATTTGCTGGCAGCTGCAGAGGACAGAGAACACTTCCAAGGATAGGGAGGAAAACCCTCAGCTGCCTTCCCCCGATCTCCATTTCTGGCTTTATGAAGATACTAATTGTCCTCACCAGCAGAAGCACAGTAAATAATAAAATTTTAATTTCAGCTTACAGGATTGCTTTCTTCTCCTATATAGGTGTTTCAAAGAAATTTATAGTCATAAATGTTTCACAGAAATTTATAGCACGAGAGGAAAAAATAAAGGGGCAAACCCATGAAGTTTAATTTGAATTGAGGCCGGGCTCCTTAGATGATGCGTTATGACAAATGCTTTTCGCCAAGGCTGACTGGGTAACTCAAGCTGTAGTTCCATATTATTTACATTAATTACATGAAGGCGGCTTTGTTAATGGTACATTCTGGTGTGGGTCGCAGCATGATATGCTAATGATCTAAGAAAAATCTGCATCTCCAATATTTATGATAATTTGTAATAGGAAATAGGGTTGCTTTTATTTCTTTCTCCTCGCTAGAATAAAAAAAGTCAGTACAAAACAGTTTTTATTCAGAGAAGAAAGGAAAAAGTTCTAATCGCCAAGACATTTAAGTGTTATAAACAAAAGAGAAGACTCTTATTGTTAGGGGTGTTGTCATAGCCCATGACAAAGTGATAATCTGGCAGTTCAGTGTGAGGTGTGTGTCAAGCCGAATTGAACGGGAGAGAGCAGAAATGTAAAGTATAGCGGCGTCCATCACCAAATTATCTCCTGTTATTACGTGTTCCCACCCTCCCTCCTCACAGCTACCCTCAACAAGAAAGAAGATAAGCTTCAAATAAACACAGTTAATTTACACTAAGGTGCATTCATTATACGGAAGGCTATTACGCTAGGAGATATTTGATATTTTTATAAAATCCATTATACCTTTTGAGAAACTTATGATGAGACTGTATAATCCCCAAAGATGAAAAACACAAAGACATATGAATTTATATGTATTAAATATCAGCATATTTTATTCACACTGTTATTCTTATAAATTATATCTAAACATATAAAATGTTAAAAATAATAGTAATTTGCCACTTATGGCTTTTGGGAGTACAAAAACTACAACAACTGTTCAAGAGATCAAATATCATATGTTCAAAAGACAAAGATTTTGTGTTTATTAATGTTTAAATTATGCTACCTATATTTTCCAGAGACTGTTTAAAAATTTTAAACAGATGTCTCGTTTTATTATTAGGAGGCAATAAGCATCAATAACCCACAGATATTTTGGGCAAGATAAAATTATGTATTTTCAAATTAATAATGTCCTATAGGAATAAAGGTCCTATATAAATGTATCCTATTCGACAGAATAGAAACACAAAAAAAATCTTAGGAAAAACTTGCAGATAGGATGCTTTGTAAATATTTTGTATTAAAACTGGAGCCAAAATCTTACGTATCGGTGCGCTTAAACATGAGTTATTAGTATGCTGGGTTTTTAAGGTCATATTTAAACAGCATAAGTTTCTAAGATGATACACAATTTTTTAAAACAGGTAACTAGGCTTTCTAAAGACTAGATACTGGAAACAATATTGAGAGGATTTTTCTAATCTATAAACAGTTAATACAGGGTTTAGATATTCTATGTTCAACAGGATTAACAGAAATCAGGATAGTGGTCACTTCTGGAGAAAGGAAAAGAACATACTCATGGAGAAGAACACAGAAGACTTCAAAGATAATGGTTATGTTCTAGCTCCTAAGCCACATGGGAGACACATGGGTGATGGATGGTAGCTATTATTATTCTTGATACTATACAGAATATATATACATACATACATGCACATATATATGCATATATAAAAATATATGCAACAGAGACACAAATATACATATTGCATATATATGCAATACAAACATATATACAATACAGTATATATTGCACATATATATGCAATAGAATATACAAACAATATATATACATACTACATATATAGAGAGAGTATGTGTATATGAAATACATACAGTATCAAGAATAATGATATGTGTGTGTACATACACACATACATAGTTCTGTGCGTATATACTATCAGAAAAAGACTAAAATGAATTGAGGAAAATATAACAAAATCTGAATAATTTCTTTTTCTTTTTCTCTTTTCCCTTTAGAGAGAGAGGGGCATAGAGAGAGATAGTCTGAAGCAGGCTCCACATTCAGCATGGAGCCCAATGTGGGGCTCAATCCCACAACCCTGGAATCATGACCTGAGCTGAAATCAAGAGTCGAACGCTCAACCGAATGAGCCACCAAAGCACCACCCTTCTTTTTTTCTTTTATCTGAATAAAAATTTTTAATAAAGGAGAGATTATTTCTCAAAAATTTCATGGACGAATTAATATATTACTATTTCATAATAACTAAAGCTCAGAAATGGCACAGGGCCTCATAAGGGAATGCTTATATTATACATTCAAAACCACAACAATGAAAAACAGTGTGTCTTGTATAATCATCAATACTTATTACAGCAAAAATATGAATATTGTAAAGAAATCATTTATCTCTATATAAGCAGCTCATCATATGCTAATTAGTAGAGACATTTCTCAGAGGAAACACTATAATCAAAAATTTTAGGGGCACCTGGGTGGCTCAGTCGGTTGGGCGTCCGACTTCAGCTCAGGTCATGATCTCACGGCTCGTGAGTTCGAGCCCCGCGTCGGGCTCTGTGCTGACAGCTTGGAGCCTGGAGCCGGTGTCAGATTCTGTGTCTCCCATCCTCTCTGCCCCTCCCCCCTCCCCTGTTCTGTCTGTCTGTCTGTCTCTCTCTCTCTCTCAAAAATAAACAAACATTTTAAAAAATTAGAATACCTGATAATCTTAAAAATTATTTAATCCAATACACTTATTTTAATATTGACAAAACAAACTTGAGGAGTTTCATATCCTTAAACTGCTAGATCGTAGCAGTACCCAGTTCTTTTGCCCCTTCATGTCATAAAACACAGCCTGCTGGACCCTTTATCCCAGGAGGCGGACAATTCTGGTTTAAGACATTAAACCATTCAAGTTGATCCAGTAAAGAAGCCAGACAGACTGAGGTGGGCTGGGCTCACTCACTCATCCACCAAACATTTATAGACCATCAAATAAATGACAGGTAATATGAAGAGGTCTGGAAATTAAATAATGAATAAATTCTGCCAGGAAGCCATGTGAAGTTATCCAGTGGCTTCCCCATGATATCGAAACTCCTTACCACAATCTCTACGAACTGAGATAATGTAGGCCCTGATCACGTCCCCAACTTACACTAATTTCCTGCTTACCATGTATTAGCCACACTTTCCTTCTTCCTGTTCATAAAACTTGGAAGGTTTATATCTTTAATTTTTAGATAGGTCAGTCGGTAGGTGGGTAGGTGGTTGGGTGGATGGATGGATTGATGGATGGATGGATGGATGGATGGATGGATGAATAAACAGGAAGTCTAACAGCAGCATGGACAAGTAAGCCAACAATGACAACATGTTATGGTAAGTAAAAGGATAAATAGTTTGGGGGACTAGAAAGAACAGGAAGTGCTCTTGAAGTTTATACTTAATGTTTAATGTTAAGATCAGAGGCCCATTAGGTTCTTTAAAACTTATGAAAAAGATTCAAATTTAAAAATCTACTAAAAAGGTCTAATTATGCAAAGGAGACGATTCTGGCCTGTGTCTCGAGACCTCTCTGGTCACGTGGACAAATGAGTGGAGAGGGGCAGGATCTAATGGAAAAGTAGAAGAATCACGTAACCAAATGCATAAGAAATAAAATCTCCTTCTAAGCCCCTTGGTTCAATGAACAAAAGCTCCTCCATCTGTTAATTGGAAAACAGAAAGCTTTCTATGATTTACTCTATAAAACATGAAAGCCATAAAAGTATGCTCAGAAATCAGAGTATTTATGAATTGCCATAGACAATAGCTAGTGAGCTGGGGGCATTAATTGCAAACTCTCTGACAATTCAGATGTGATAAGTCCTTCCAATCTAGTGGATAAAACATGTGCGAGCTTTTGACACATTCTCTTCTCCCTCCTAAGGACAAAAATGGGCCTCCTCGGCAAGAACAAATACCAGTCGACACTCACTGTCTGCACTTGGAAACTAATCCCACCTTATTTTTCCCTTAGAGAATCATAATTGGGATTACATTCTGATATTAAAAATTTTGACCAATTAAAGTCGACCATGAAATTTATATATAAGAAACAGAAATCTTATACATAACGCAAGACTAGGACATTTTAATGAATGTATTTCACATGTGACATACTCCTATCATCACATAAACCAAATGCAATGCCACAAGACCTTCAAAAAATTATTTGCAATTGATTTTTTATAAGGCATTGGTTATGATTTATAACCCATTCTTCAGATTGGATATCTTGGCTACTACCTTATACCCTATAATTTAGACAAGCGTGTAAGCCAAGTTCACTTCTTTCTCTCCTATTCTAAATTTAAGATGTTTACCAATTATTTCAGAAACTCTGTATTAAGCAATCCCACTAAATTATAGAGTTCAGGAGATTAAATTACAAATGGAAAACGAAGTTATTCAGAAATAATACTACTATATTCAAAATACAAAATTTACATGAATTGTAAAATATTCATCTTATTAATGATTCCAGATGTTAGTCTAGATTTAACCTAGACAAGTTAAAATTATCTTATTTTGCAATATTTAGCTGTGAACAGAAAAAAAAAAAAATCTATACAATTATGTATTCCCTTCCCTCAAAAATTATATATGCTCTCTTATACTTGTTTAATTCGAGGCTAAAAATTTCAAAATTTATTCTAAAACAAAAATAAAATGCAGAACAAGCGTGTGTGTGACCATAATTAGGTATACAGATGAACGCAGAGATTGTTCTAATGCTAAGAAAGTGCCATTTCCTATTCTCTAACACTGAAGGTCCGAATCCACCCTTTTGCTAAAAGCGTGTGCTGCACATATGACAGGCAGTGACCATGTTCCGCAGGCACCGCGATGTGGCCGGCACGGGTCTGAAGTGCGCACGCACCGACATCTGTTACGGATCATCTTCTGTCCCTTCTTGATAGACTGCTCTAAATTTTGTTCAAGATGGCCTAATGTTTTTGACAACCTGTACAAGCCAAACATTTCAGCAAAATTTCCAAATTAATGCTGAGAGCACTTCACAACGTTTTGTTCTGTATTGTTCACTCTTGCTGATTGTGTCCTAAATAATAAACTGTGGCCTCTGGCGATTTTTCTCAGAATGTTTATGATGAGAACTCATTCATCTAAATCTGCTGGCCAGTGGAATAAAATAAATCAAGAATTTCCCAAATATAACAATATTTGTGTTCAGTCGATAATTGATGACTGCAGCTGCGCTAATTAAAACCCATCTGAGCTTCATTAATCTTGGTCACCGGGACCAATTGCCATGCACCACACCTCGCGCAAAGCCCTGTGCCCTTGTGTTCGGGTCACACTCAGGTGGGCCTTACTCCTAAATTTTCTAGGATGACGTGAAATGTTTCAATTTGGTATGTATAATAAGCATAACATATAAGTAGGTGGCCATTCAGGGCAGATCTCTAATTGTCAGACTCTTAGTCGTGAAAGGAAGAGCCCTACGGTGTGATGACCGCACCAGGGCCTCACAGGTCATCCTTGCGGGCAGTGGGCACGCTTCCCAGGGGCAGGTGCACAATCTATATCTGAGAAGAAACACCATTTGCATAAGAAGTTCTGTTAAGAGATGACTGCGATGCTAAATTGGGTTTATAAGAATAATTATAAACATCTACTAAATGTTAGTTTCTCTTCAAAATCTATCGTATTGGGGGTACCTAGTCTTTCATGCAAAGCAAAGAACACCGTAAGCAGTGGCAGACAGACACATGGAACCCTCGTCGTGGGAACGGTCTTCACTGCCCTCTAAATTATTACCCAGCAATCGTCTGGATTCTAATCACTAACTTACTCAAGAAACCTTTACTGAGAGCCTAATGAAATGTATGGTTTCAGACACTCCGATGCAGGCACTGATAACAGCAGTGGACAAAATCCACCGCGCGTCTGCTCTCAGCCACAGGTTTTTGTCTAAGTGGGTGGAAGAGAGAATCAGTGAGTAAATACATAAAATGCCAAAAGGTGGGAAGTTCTCCGGAGAAAACTGAGCAGGGTAGGGGGAGGGGATGGTAGTAGTGTTTGTTGTTAGGCTGCGTGCTCGGGGAAGGCGGTTCTGACAGAACAAACAGGAGTAGACACCTCATGGAACTGAAGGCATCACCCTTTATTTGGACAGAAGTCAATAAAGAAAGTATGAATAATACAGTTTTAGGCTCAGGCATATTTCTATAGTAAAAATTTTTTTATGTTCATTTATTTTGAGAGAGAGAGACAGAGTGCGAGCAGGGGAGGAACAGACAGAGAGGGAGACACAGAATCCGAAGCAGGCTCCAGGCTCCGAGCTGTCAGCACAGAGCCCGATGCGGGGCTCGAACTCATGAACCCTGAGACCATGACCTGAGCTGAAGTCGGAGACACCTGACTGAGCCACTCGGGTGCCCCCATACTTATACATTTAACAAAGCCAAAATTTTCAAAGATTTCATACGTTAGACTCAGGTATTAGGTTCATCAACCCTGGAGTGGGGTACAGGCCCTGGAACACTGGCTTGTGGGGCAAAGGGGGGGGAAGAGTGAACCCCCTGGCCGGAACACAGACAGAAGTATGAATGGTATCTTGAACATCAACTGAAGAGTTACACAATAGGGTGTCAGATGTAACCAAGCTGAAGAGTTCTGGGAGAAACAAATCAAAGAAGAAGGGAGCTGGGTAACAATGAGATCTATCCTTGAAAGATAAGGAGTATTTATAAAATCTCTTGGTAAGTTTTGACTTAAACATTTAAAAAGTACGAATAAGATAGATTTGCACCTTTAAGAGGCAAAAGTGCTACATATTTGTGGTGTTCACTTTAAAAAAAAACTCACTAAAAAGTCCTTTTACTTCAACAAAATAGACTCTATCAAAGAAACAATGTACCATTTCACCTAATATCTATTCTATAGTTTCAATTATATTTTTATGAATGTGGCTATTTTTTTTCCTTTAATTTTAACATAATAGTTGATGCCCAAAAGGTTTCCTTCTTTAATGATGAGCCTCTTTAGGAAGAAAAGTTACTTATTCATTAATAAAATATGCCCAGAACAGTAAAAATGAAATCTGTTTTAACTGTTGGCTTATCTCATATTCACTGAAGGGTCACCTGATGTCATACGTACAACCCACTCTTCGCTATTTGACGGCTCGTGAACACACTGGGTCTAACAGTGTGATTTCTTTTTGGAAATCAGCACTCGTTTCCCCAGGGGCACAGGCTGCACTTGCAAAGACTGCAGGCCACCTCCACACCTGCTTGCTCGGGGCCACTTAGTTGGGATGCCTGCTGTCTGAGAAGGTGCCCAGTGGCATTTAGGGATGTGCTAGAGACTTTGGAGGTGGGGGGGTCCTGGGGCCCATGACACCTCTATTGTTTTGCTTTGCTTATTGCTGCAAAGGGAAAATCTCTTTTTAATTTTTTTAATGTTTATTGGCGGGGGGGGGGGGGGGGGGGCGGTAAGGGGCAGACAGATAGGGAGATACAGAACTCAAAGCAGGCTCCGGGCTCTGAGCTGTCAGCAGAGCCTGACGTGGGGCTCAAAGTCACAAACTGTGCGACCATGACCTACGCCGAAGTCTGACACTTGACTGACTGAGCCACCCAGGCGCCCCTGCAGAGGGAAAATCTTAATGAACAAATCCAACTCTTCCAAACGCCCCACCCCCCAAGGACAACTTGGGACCACCTCCCTACTCCCACCACCCTGCCCAGGAACATACACGCCTTCTCTCATGCAGACACTCTCAGAAACTTCCCACATAAGGTCTCATTTACTCCCCACATGCCCTTATAAGGTGGACACTCAGACCTGAACACCGCGAGCAGAAACACAAAGTAACCCGCCCAAAGTCACACAACAAGCGTCACCGCGGGAACCCACACAAAGCCGTAAGTGACTGCAGGCAAGCCTGTGTTGTGCCACTTGATGCAGAGCAGCAGAGCAGATCACACAGAGGTTTTAAACGAGACTACACTGTGTGAGTCTGTGAAGACCATCCAACACTGAAGCACACATAACAGAACAAAGGTCCGTGTAGTCAGGAGAGGTGGCCCAGCGCGGAAGGAGCAAGAATGGAAACAGGCCTTCTAAATTGCAATCCGAGATCCTTCCACCTTAATGCAGTGGACAGGGGACACACTCCTCTATGCAGAGTGTGCAATTTTAGGAGTAAGAGACAGAAAAAAGAGGTCATTGGCCTTCTAGACTACTTTTGCTGATGTCTTTCTAATCATCACAGTCTAATGAGATGGGGATACACAGCATAAAAATACAAAGTACAGTTGCCCCTTGAACAACACGTGTTTGAACGGCAATGGGTCCACTTACAGGCAGGTTGTATATGTATGTATGTACACACACACACACACACACACGCACACACACGCACACACACAGTGTAGTACCGTAAATGTCTTTTCTCTTCCCTATGATTTTCCTAATAACATTTTCTTTTCTCCAGCTCACTTTCTCGTAAGAATACACTGTACGATACATGTAACATACAAAATCTATGCTACCTGACTATGTCACTGGTAAGGTTGGTTAAGGTTCTGGTCAACAGTGAACTACTAATAACCAGTTAAGTTTTTGAGGAGCCAAAAATTATACATGGATTTTCAACTGTGCCAGGGTAGGGGGTATCATCACCCCTAATCCCTACATTGTCAAGAGGTCAGCTCTATATTACCAAATTTATAGTTCTTTACTCTGTTACATTTACTGATGTTCTAGCTTCTATAAAACCTGAAGCAGAGAATACAATGTTCATTAAAACCGCTGATTAAGCAGCTGAATTTGAGCTACTGGTAATGAGAGTGGGCACCACACATTTCCTGTCCTGAAGTATCTCGTGCTCACACACACCATCTAGACAAAGCCTCAGGTAGATTCCTTGTTTTCCACAGAGAAAGAACCTTCCCTGTTTTATCCACAACATTCATGTTACCAAAACCAACCAACAGCACTGCAAATATGAGCCACTGGCCACAGAGGTGAGGGGTATACCAATCCACACAGACCAGAGGAAATGGCAAACACTGGTGCCACCAAAACCAATTTAAAACCCGTGGACAAATGATGATCACGAATGACACTTCCCTACAAAATAAGAGAGGCATCCTGCTGTCTTGTCCAAACTCTCTGGCCACAACCAACCTAGAAGCTTCCCGCTTTCCTGCACTTACTTGTTTCCTTTGTTAGTGACCTCAGATACAGGACTTTTCTTTCTTGCAGCTCAGGCTTTATTCTTTTACAACTTCCTCTAAAACTTTCTCTTTTTTAAAGTTTATTTATTTATTTTGGGAAAGACAGAGAGAGCGTGCGCGCAAGAGAGAGGGCGGAAGGGGCAAAGACAGAGAGAGAGAATCCCATGCAGGACCCATGATGTCAGTGCAGACCTGGGCGCAGGGGCTCGAACCCACAAACCACGAGATCATGGCCTGAGCCAAAATCAAGAGTCGGATACTAACTGACTGAGCCACCGAGGCGCCCCTCTTCTAAAACCTTCTAAGTTTTGTTGTTTTAATTTTCTTCAAAGAATTTCAAAACTGTCTAATTAAGCCTATAAATGACTGTGTTGTCTTTACTTCCAATAAGTAATAAACTTCTTTTGAACTTGAAAATGTCATTATGCACCATGACAATGCACTGGTCAGCTCTTTTCCCTATTTTGCAATTCAGATCACTATTAAGCTTTCTTCCTGGTCTTCAGACATGTTTCTTTTTTTTTTTTTTTTCATTTTTTAAAATTGTGTGTTTTATTATTTTATAAAAATCTGATATATACTTAATGTGAAAAATTCAAGTAATACAAAAGTGTATCAAGTAAAAAGTCATCTCCTTTCTCCTTAGAGTCATCCCAGTCTTCAGAGGTGATCATTATTTACAGTTTGGTGTCTGTAGCCTTTTAGACTTTTTCTGTACATATACATAAGCGTATGTATTTTTTTTTTCCAGACATGTTTCAAGAAAACAGGTAAGTTCACAAAACGACTTTCATTGGTGAAAAATCCCATATGAGTTCAGGACTGTAAAACTCTAACATGTACACATTTTGAAGCAAATGTGCATTTCTACAAATGAATGGATGTATGACTATAAAAAGATATAGCACCTGTACACTGAAGAGCTTCTTCCTCAAAAGTCTAGTTAACAAAAACAAAACAACAACAAAAAAATCAGCACAAACATACAAAACAGCCCAAAGCCCTAAGGAAAGGGAGAAATAACAAGAAACAAAAGATTGCCAGTCTGAAAGAAGGATAAAAACAGGTTTTTCTGAGAAGCACTATGGCTTCCTTATCTTTTCCTGCATTTAATAAATGTCATAAAATAAAGATGATTATTTTAAAATAGAACCCCCCCCCTTTTTTTTTCTTTAAATTAAGAGGCATCACACTGGGAGAATCCTTTCAATGACTGGAAAAAAAATATGGTCACACAATGCAATTTGCTGACAGCAGGCACACACAATACATGTTGTCAACTTTCCCCTTCATTAACCACATGACAAAGCTCTGTTAGAAGTACAAGGGGAGGCTTCAGGAGGAGTTGCTTCCAGCTGCATTTCCACTGGCAGTTTCTTCCTCATTTTTGTCAAGACAGAAAGGATGATTAAAAAAAAATGTCTTCGGGGGGGGGGGGGGCGGGGGAAGCAAACCAACAGGATTTTCCATTCTTGGTGAAAATCATGGAAACCTGGAGACTTGTGAGTTCTAAGCTCAGGGTTTCTGAACTGAAATGAAGAATTCAAGGAGTTGGGGCACCTGGGTGGCTCAGTCGGTGAGGCATCCGACTCTGGGTTTCAGCTCAGGTCATGATCTTATTGATTGTGGGTCTGAGCCAAGTACCAGGCTCTGTGCTGGCAGTGTGGAGCCTGCTTGGGATATCCTCTCCCTCTCCCTCTCTCCCTCTCTCTCTCTCTCTCTCTCTCTCTCTCTCTCTCTCTCTCTCGGTACTCCTCCCCCACTAGCCCTGTCTTGGTTTCTCTCAAAATAAATTAACTTAAAAAAAAAAAAAAAAAGAATTCAAAGATTACACTTTTGAAGCAGGAAAAGGTCTTAGGAGCAAAGGATGTGAGGCCAGGTATTTTCAACTAAAGCCCGAAGAGAAAAACACACAGACATAGAGGATGACAGCAAAGAAGTGTCACGTAACTACCAGCGATTCCGGAATTGTGATTTCTGGTGAGTCTTGCCATATACGTAAGTAGGTAAATATCCATGTATGGATATCTCCTGCAAAATCTCATTCCTCAATGGTTATGCTAAAGGATTGTGATGCAAACCATCATTTTTCTGTTTGGGGCTACATCGTTTACTTTTTCCAATGAAAGAATATAGAAAATTAAGTATAAATGTAATTTGATTTCTATGAACCCCATACCTCTCCCAGTAAAGCATCCCAGAAGATCATTATTCAAAAAGTCTGATATTACAAACAGAAAAACTTCATGGAAACTACTTCCAAAAACAAAGTCATTTTCATATTTTCTAGAGGTGTTCAATATTTAAAGGAAAATTTTGATGCCTTCTAGAAAGGTTTAACCGCTACATACACTCGAACATTGTAAAGAAGGATTTATTACCGCCACACCTACCAACATTCCACCTAAATGGGGGCTACTTTATGGTGTTAGGTTATTACTATATATAAAATTACTGAAGATCCAGATTCTTTGGAAATACTCGTACATTTTCCCCCAATTTATAAGATGGTAATAGGACTTTTTTAAACATTCACTTTTCCTCCTGACTCACTAGCACCTCTCAAACATAAGTTTTAGGGATTCATGAAGTTCATTAGATAATTTCCTAAGCACCATAAATTACACACAAGACCATCACGCTGATATGTATCTACTCAAATTTTCAAGGAATTATTTTACTTAGATTTTGGGCGGCTACATTTAGTAGTTCCTCCAGTCTGGGACCTCATTTCCAAGTGTGTGGGTTTGTTCTCCTGTTTAGAAACCAATGTTAAACATCACCTTGGTAGCACAACTTACTCTAAAATTAATTTCATGAATTTTACTTCTTTCCTCACTTATAAATGAATTTACTTATATTCTGATGTTATTTATTTTTCTAATATACTTGTAAAACGGTTCTCAATTCAAGAATTGAATTAAGTCAGACTGTTTGGTTTAGTCTCTTTCTTGTAGAACGTCAATGTAATATTTTAGAACTTTCTTCAAATAGCTTAAGATTCACTTAAACTTCTCATTATAATACCATGATTTCCTTTTGTTGTTGAAAAGACTTAGAAATACAATAAACTTCTAATGATTTTCTCATTTTTTTGAATGTCAGCAAAAAACAAACAAAAGGAAACAATTAAGAAATAAAAGGAATTAAGGGAAAATACAAAGTATTCTTCGTTTCATATGACTCAGTCTATCAATAATCCTTACTATAATGAACCAAAAAAGGGAAGCTATCCCCCTATTGTATAATGAAAACCATGATCTTTATAGTGGTTTTCCAAATCGAAAAGCTGAAGGAACTAGTTCTTGCTCTCTCCTTACTCCTGGTTTTGAGTAAGTAAAACGCATCTCCTCGTAGACTATCTGGAAAATAAACGAACACGGCTGAGTGGTTCCATACACATTGACGACCGCGTGAACACCGGGAGCAGAGCTGAGCATCACCATCCTTTTAAGGCTCTTGAATTCTTTTCAGTTATTAGAAACTTTAAGTTACAAGGAAGAGATTTAAGGTTGACTAAAAGTTAGTAAAATTTCTCCCCTCTCAGGGATCTCTTTTGCCCTTCTTGTCGCCTTCTGAGCCTGGCCCCCTGAAGGCAGTACAGCGTCCTGTTCTCTTTATGTGGGTCACAGATGGCCTGAGCCACATGCTTTACTCCGGAATCATCAATCAGGATCACTTGGCTGTTCTTCCTTCTGGTATTTCACTTTCAGAACTCGCTTTTCAATCATTAGTTGTGAGACTACATGCCCTTAGCTGCTTCTTAGCCACATCTCCCTTCGATTTATTTAGGGCAGACCATCAAGGGTTAGTTGAACTCTGAACATCTTTTACTGGCTAACTTTCAGAACTGCCTCTGGGTACACATTCTGGGCCCTTTCAGATTCCTTCCGAATGAGGATCTTAGTTTTTTTTCTCATACTTTCCCATTCTGACAGTTGTAAACACAGGGCTCTATATCTGTAGTTTTAAAGACATAACATTTGAATAAATTGGAAATTTTTGAAAAACTATCAGATTTTGTCTTCAGTACTTCTCGTAAGACGTACTACCGTTACATAACACATATATACCGTGCGTGCGTCTTTTTGAAACATATGCTGACTGTAAGCAGTAAGTGAACATACAACTCCAAAAGCCACTGTAAGATAAGCATATAGATGAATATTAAACGTACCATCCAAACGAATTTGGTCACTTCTCATAAATATTTGTCTGTGTTAATGATATGAACACATGTTACATGGAGAGGAACAAGAAACCATCTGTGGCCTCAAGAGCCCAGGGTCCAGCGAGAAACGACACCCTCCAGCAGAGGGTGACGCTCTCACACGGGAGCACTCAGCATGTGGAGAGGGGACACTGCGTCCACCTGTGGAAAGTCGGGGAAGGCTTCTGAGAAGCACACCTGGAAGACGGGCCCGGGTTAGTCCTGTGAGAAGGGAGGCGAAAGCAAGGCAGGGTCAGGGAGGTAGAAGAAACGCGGGGGGGGGGGGGGGGGGGGGGGGGCTGCGGCAAACGGGGAGGGGACCAAAGGAGTCAGAGGGAAGACTGACAGGGAAACAGGTCGGATCACAAAAGCTCTTTGGACCCGCACTTGGGAGGAGAAGGTCCTGAAGAGGGTCCTGGTTTAAGTTAATTTTCCTGAAATTTGACACTTCTACCTGCATATTTAAGACCTTACAGATCTGTCCCCGAACGATATTTAACATGTAAGCTAAATGGCATCTCTCACAGAAGACGACATTAGCATCGTTGCCAGGCATTCACTAGTCTGGGACTGTGCGTGAACGCAAATGGGAGAACGAGGCACACCCCTTCGAGGAGCTGCTGTCACCCTGTAAGGTGAGGTCTGCACTATTAAACTGTTCTAGCACAGACCTAGGCAGTGGAAAAGAAAACAACAACAACAACAACAACAACAACAACAACAACATCTAAGAAAGATTTTGGGATTCTTTGAGCATAACCTCATCCGCTCCACTGTAGATCCAAGGTTTTAGAGACTGAATAAAGCACAGTATTAAAAGAAATCAGATTCCGTAGCTAAGGACATATGAACACCGTGAACAACAGAACTCCTCCTCTGGGCTGCTGTGGTCTGTAAAACACCGCGAGTCATTACTTTTAAACAAATAACAATGTAATGGTGAATGGGTACGGTGTGCTTTTGCTCATTTTCTTGTCTCTGTTGGAAATTAAGAGAATCAAGTTTGTGTTGAAGTGAAAACTACACAGTTTTCATTTTGAACCCCATGTAAGCTTGATCTGATAAAGTTGACTGAAAGAGAGTTTCGAGTTAGTATTTTTCATTTATGTAACTCTTTGGTTTACTCCAACTGAGGGTTAATTTCTACCAAGGATGAAGCAGCAAGTGCTCAAAAAAGTGATAATTCAATTACTACAACAACAAAAATATTATAAAACACACAAGCCTGACATAGTCACTCATCAACAGGTGATTTTTTAAGCATCACCCACCATGTCTCAGCTTCATGGACAGACAGGGGGAAGCACTTTTGTATCTGAGGACCCATGAAGAGTCAGGATGGGATTGTACTAATGAATACAAAGAACAATTTATGTGAGAGAAGCAGAGAGTTACTGAAATAGTGCATTTACCAGGTCAAAGTAAATGGAAATAAGTCACACTAAAAAACTTCACTAGAAAAATCTTGAGGAGTTTAAAGAAAGTCACTGTTTTTCAAGAGATATCCAAATGGTACAAAGAGGAAAAATACAAGTCTAGAAGGAAAAACTGCTGGGAGCACCAAAATAGACAATATCACTGCTGCATTAAATGTCACAAATCATTATGAGAGAGATTTAAATGCATCAGTAAATGAGAATTTTAAAATGCTGGACATAGTACTTTTTTATATAAGCAAATACGAAACAATGTATTTCAAATATGAAAAAGCACATGTAACAATGTTCTAATGGAGTTTTGAAGAGGCTGTAAATTTATGGGCCAATACAGAGAAAATGAAATTGGTTACTGAATTAGATTCATGATACCTGTATTAGACACCTGTCATTTCTAACACATTTGCTAGGTGGCACAGGCAATTCAACAATGAATAAAATAATCTAAGATTTCAAAGAGCTGACAATTTAGTATACAATATACAGAAGAAATATCTTTACCAACCAACTTTTTCAAAAAATATTAAATGCATCAATGTCTGAATGAAACGACACAAAGATTAAAGAACTCTAATTCCTAAAACATCAGACTATAGAGAATAAAAATTATGATTTTTTTCCCAGACATGTGATAAAAACCTATAATCCAGAGGCTAAATTTTCATGGTTAGAAAAACAATGTTCATGCAGCTCCTGGGTGGCTCAGTCAGTGAAACACCCGACTCTTGATTTTGGCTCAGGTCATGATCCCAGAGCCGTGGGATCAAGCTCCATATCAGACTCCATGCAGAGTGTGGAGCCTGTTTAGGATTCTCTCTTTCTCTGCCCCTCCCCACTCACTCGCTCTCTCAAGATAAACATAAAAAAAAAAAAAAAAAGAAGAAGAAAGAAAAACAATGTTCACAATTATAGAACGATAACCACAGCAACAGATTATAAACTTACTCATGAGATAGTATGAAGAACTCAGCTTCCATTGAACCTGATATTTTTAAGTGACATGTTGGATTCTTGAATCTGAAAGTAGCCAGGAAGAATGCCTACACCTCTTTTTTAATGAGTTTCATCAGCAAATTTCCCAAAATCTATGCACATTGGCCCACATACATCAATGCTGCTTAGAAAATAATCTTCCTTTTTCTTTCTTAGTATCTAGTATATAAAGCATTGAAATGATTCTAAAATTACCATCATTAGCCCTGACCTTTCAATTCATTTACACATTGAGGGACTTCTATGACTCAGGCACTTGGGTCCACCACTTGGGTGGACACAGAGACAAGAAATAGGAAAAATAAATACATAAATTATACTTTTCTACAATTATTATTTCAAACTCCCAAAATGATGCCAACCAGTTCACAAAATTCATTAAAATTTCACAATCTGTCTAGTAAGAGCTGGCCCCAACATACTGAAACACAAGACATGTGGTGAGAAAGATCCAGACAGTACAAAAGCACAGAGGCGGGGGCGGGGGGGGGGGTGGTGTCGGGGGGCGGGTAATGCTTTGTACTGGTAACGAGACCAGTATACTGGGCCAGAATGCAAGACAGTAACAGTGGCCAGAGGTCGGACCTCAGAGGTAACAACAGGAGTCTGAGTGAAATTAGGCACCAGGATAGGGTGCTGTGCAAAGGAATGGTGTGCCCTGACTTTTAGCAAGAATGTGTTTGCATGCGGAGAACAAATGCATGAGGGAAGAGGGAATCAGAGAGATCTTAGAGTAATTCAGACATGAGATGATGGTACATTCGGCCAAGATTTGGGGAAGGAAGTGATGAGAAGTGATCAGATTCTGAATATATTTTGAATTTCACGGACAGGATGTGGGATGTGAGAGAGGGAGGTCCAGGATGATGCCACAGTGTACGGCCCACAATAAACAGAAGGGTGCAGTTTTCACGAACCAAGATACAGAAGTCTACAATGGAATCACTTGGGGAGGGGGGCTTGAGGTGAGATGAATCACTCTGTTTCCTTAAGTTAAATTTGAGATGTCTATTAGACACGCAAGTGAAAAGAAAAATTCCATAGATGAAAATACAAGTATGCAGTTCAGGAGCAAGGTCTGGGCCGAAGAAACAAACCTGTGACTTGCTGGCCCATAAATACTAATTATAGCCACAACACTGGGTGGGATCCCCAAAGGAACAGTACAAATACAGAAGAGGCAAGGACCAAGGTCTGCACCCCCCTTCACCATTTAGAGTTTGGAGAGAAGGGACGGGATCCACAAAACAGACAGATAAGGAACAGACAGGTAAGGGACAAGAAAAGACCATGAAAGTGTAGTGTCCTAAAAGCCATGTGAAGAAGTACAGTGAAGAACAGAGTCAAGCCAAAGTATTAGATTTTCAACTTCCTGCTGTGCAGTTGTAAAATAAGAACACTGGTCTGGAATCTCAGATCCCCCCTGTGATATGTGTAGGTAGGTGATCTTCAGTTGAGTATTAAACATCCCCACATTCAATTTTCATAAAATTTGTTGGTTCAGGAACACACTCTTCCCTCCCTTCCTCATGTCTACTTACTCATTTATACATTCTATAGTGTTTTCTGTTTCCTGGGTGCCCCTGGTGTCCACGAGGACATGTCAGTCACTGCCATGATTCGTGTCATTATCTCCTCCACCTTTCTCACTGCCCAGTTTATTGCTAGTTCCCATACTTTCTGATAAAGGCTTCATAAATGTGCCTTTCAATACACACTCATAAATACACACAGAGTTTTTAGATGTTTACAGTAGGAGTACCTATCTACACTGCTTAATAACCAGAAATATATTTTCCTATGGATGACAGTCAGTTCTATGCATCAAGTTGGCAAGGCTCTCCCAGGTCATTCAATCAACCACTAAGCTTGGTGTCTTTGTGAAAGTATTCTGTAGATGTGGTAAGATCTAAATTCTGTTGACTTCAAGTAAAGATTACTATAGCAGACCTTTGAACAACGTGGGTTTGAAGTGCATGGGTGCCTTTCTACACGGAAGTTTTTTTTATAAATACAGTATACTACTGTAAATGTATTTTTGTTCCTTATGGTTCTGTTTAATAACATTTCTTGTCTTTAGCTCACTTTATTGTAGGAATACAGTCTACAATTCACAAGACATAAAAATGTGTTAATCAATGGTTTATGTTATCGGTAAGGCTTCTGGTCAATAGTAGGTTGCTAATAGTTAAGTTTGGGGGGAGTCAAAGGATTTTTGACTGTGTGGGGGTTCAGTGCCCCTAACCCTGTGCTGTTCGAAGGTCAACAGTATATACATATGCTATTAGCTCTGTTTCTTGGGGAGACCCCAGATGAATACACTACGCTCCAATGGTAAATATTCTAACAATTTTGCATGGGCAACGATAGCTGTTTTCCCTGCCAATACAGATATGTCCTGATGAAATTATCATATAAATATGTTAACAGAATCCAGTCTACAACTAACCCTGAATTACATTTATCAGCATGATACAGAACAGTACAAATACATCGAGTCCACAGTGAACTCTCCTGGTTATTTTCATTGCGAGTTTTTATGTGCTTCCTTAAGAATTAAAAACAGCTGCTTTAAAAAAAAAAAAAGGAAAACAAACTTTAACTTTGTCTACCTTCCCTCCAAAGTTCATCATTAGAGAATTTACTTAGGACATTGTCAGAGAACGTAACAAAACCAGAAACAGAAATGTGGAAACGGTGAACCAGCTACAGTTAACAACTCCTAGATAGTCAAGAGCAGGGGGAAAAAAGATTACTGATGGCTGTGAAATCACTGATAAAAGTATCTTAGAAAAGATGCACATTCTAAAATCAGACAAATGTCTGAAACCAAAAATGTAGTTTAAACCAAACAAATAACCCGACACGTACTTACCTGACTCCCAGACGAAGAAACGCCCGTATCTTGTAAGTACTGTGGAATAAACTATTCACAAGCTTAGAATCTACATTAATGCGCCATGCCAATTACTTTGAATTAAAATAACTAGAACAAAGCAATGTAAAGCAACCTTTAATAAGATAAAACAAAGCACATGCATTTAAAAAACGCCCCACCAGTGAGTCTCTGGTCATGAATGTGAAAACAATTAGGCTATAAATCTTCCTAGAAAGAACTTTCAACATTGTTGTTCAGGTTAGAATGCAAACATTAAAAGTGAGGTGGGGGGAGGAAGAAAAACGATCCCAGTGCCATAAAAGCAAACTGTCTGGTAAGTAGCAAGGCTCACTCAAAGCTTCACATGCAGGCAAGCTCAGTGCCAGCTGAGGAACCTGAACAGATTCCAACAGTATGCGAGCTGCGCAAACCACTCAGGTCGTTGGCGACAACTGTAGGAATCACTGCTTGATATGGAAAGTGGCATTTTTTAATAGGGCCACCTAGGCTCCTATCTTCACAAACAAAATAACATCCTTGGGATGGCAGATGGAATGAAGCAGAGAAAGGGGGCACGTATTTTAAGGAGCACCTGGGAAGAGAGGGAGTAGGGGCAGGACTGCATCTGTTTGAGTGTTTAGAAAGAATGGGGTTAGAAATCCAACAAATACAAAGAGAGTCGTCAATAAGAGTAATCGCCTGAAGAAAAAGCAGCACGGGTGAAAAACCAGCATGGACAATAAAAGGAAATACGGACCCAAAACAGCAAAATTTAAAGCAGTGATCCCAGGAATTACCAAAGTTAGCTGTCCCTATTTTACGGGGGCTATCTTGTGGGGCAAGAAAGCAAAAATAAGGCCAGAATACATAAAGATGCCTACAAAATATCAAGTGTATAGTTGAATACAACTATAATGTTGAGACGGATTTTTTAAATAAAAGATTCAAAGAGGAAAAATTGAATGAAATTTTAAAACTCTGTAAGGTCAAACAAATGATCTGAAGAACAATGACAAATATCGAGAGGTAAAATGTAACAATCAAAACACACAAGATTAAAATGAACAAAAGCTTAGAAACCATCAAGTTTCTACAAATGGCAGGACGATATTTTAATTGACTGTACAATATTAAGGCAAATCTCAAGGCACAGTAGAATCTTTCCTTGCAATGTTATGCTTAACAAGTTTACTCAGGATCTCATACAGTCAAAGAAGGGGCAAAGTGTCTAGTTAATTATTTAGTGCAAAAAAGCATGTGTGAGGAGATGGCTTTATGTTTGATTTTGACAACAAATATGTTTAGAAATATAAATCTAACGTAATGCAATAAAAGGGTAAGGTATGCCCTGCTTTCTAAAACTCCCTCCACTCTAGCACAAATACGCAGGTTTTAATAATACATATCTTAGTAAAGTGCACCTGAGCCTTTAAATCTGGACATGTTCCCAAGTGTAGAATTAACAGCTTCATGACTGGACTAGAAGAACACACTTGTTTCCCTTTCACATAACATTTTTACTCTCTTTCGTATTTTCCACATACTGAGCCATGCTTCTTCAAAGAAAATAATGAGTTTCCTTAAGAAATCAGATTTAAAGTTACACAAAGAAAAAATAAAATGCAAAGAAAAAATTCAGTATGCCCTTCAAGAAAAATAAATGTTAGAATTTTTTTTTTAATCTGTGTTTTTTTTAATGTTTATTTTTGAGAGAGAGAGACAGAGCTTGAGTGGGGGAGGAGCAGAGAGACAGGAAGACACAGAATCCAAAGCAGGGTCCAGGCTCTGAACTGTCAGCACAGAGCCCGACATGGGGCTCAAACCCACGAACCGTGAGATCATGACCTGCGCCGAAGTCGGACGCTTAACCGACTGAGCCCCCCAGGTGCCCCTAGAATTTTTAGTATTAAAAAAATCAACAACTTTCAACCTACATTATTCTTAGCATCCTGACAAGGAACACCTTTTGAAGTATTAAAAGTGATCGATAGCAAACTTAAATAGCTTTAATTTAACAATAACAGGCAAAATGCAAGATATCAGTATATTACCTACACTGACAGGCATTACAGTTGCACTAGAACCAATACTGGATTTTTTTAAAAACTAAGATTCACTGAATGATCTATATCTAAGTAATCTGCATGTAAGGCTCTCTACATTTCCATTCTTTAGAATGAAAATACACTCGTAGGTTTGTATCACGGCCATGCTATCTACACTCTTGAAAGGTAGTAAAGCCCAAAAAAGAATACTCAATTTACCCTCGAACAACACCAGGGTTAGGGGTACCAACCCCTCCCCACACACAGTTGAAAATCTGCATGTAACTTCTGATCCCACAAAAACCTAACTACTAACAGTCTCCTGCTGACCAGAAGCCTTACTGATAACAGAAACAGTTGACCACCACATATCTTTTCTGTTTTATATACTGTATTCCTACAATAAAGTAAGGTAAGAAAATGTTTTTAAGAAAATCATAAGGAGGGCGCTTGGGTGGCTCAGTCGGCTGAGTGTCTGACTTCAGCTCAGGTCATGATCTCATGGTTCGTGAGTGTGAGCCCCACGGGGCTTGCTCCTGTCAGTGAAGAGCCTGCTTCGGATCCTCAATCCCTCTCTCTCTGCCCCTCCCCTGCACGCTCGTGCTCTCTCTCTCTCAAAAATGAATAAACATTAAAAAAAATCAAAAGGACAAGAAAAGACATTTATAGCACTGTACTAAAATAATCCACATATAAGTGGACCTGTGCAGTTCAAACCTGTATTGTTCAAAGGACAACTGTACTATAAAGCTTATTTTACTTTAATGAAAAGGATAAAACCTGCTTCAAAAGTAAAATTTCTGCGTATGTCCATATACTAACTTCCCTCTACTGACAATTTACCAGATCTGCATGTGTGAATAGACATCACAGGTATTTAACTGCAGGCTTTAGCCTCTGATTACACGTTAAGGATATATGGAAACAAGACGCCTTTTGGGGTCTACTGCTCAACCACTATCCTCTAGAAAATCCTCTCTTTGGAAGGGAGGTTCTAAATCTGCTTTCAAAGAATCTTTTGGAGGAGCATGTTTCTACCTCAGGATGGTACAAACCAGGGAAGTTGTTACGGAAACTTCACCTGTGGGTGAAGGAGAAGCCATGCCCCAGCAGGTACAGGAAGACAGCTACAGAGAAATAAACTGCTGCTGTTCCTGACTTTAGACAGAGTGTATATGCAAATGTACATAGTGTAATCCAAATAGTTATATTTGGATTAACATCCAGTGCGGCTGAATTCATCAAATGTGGTCAGACAATAAGAGCAGGACACGGCCGACTTCAGGAAAAGTGACTACAGAACAGAAGACCCCTTGATGGTTAAGTGATGAGCTGCGAATGGTCACAGGACTTCAAGGCCAAACAGTAACTGTTACCAGACGTCAGGGCACAGATCTCCAGAAGCAGAAAGTAGTTCTCAAGCTGTACTCTGCTTAAGAACTCTTGGGAAACTTGCCAAGAACAGACATGGCAGAGAGGTCTACCTGATGCAGTCAGGGAAGACAGGGGTCATCCACTGCCTTCAGTGATGGCCTCCAGCGACTCTGACGTGGGGGCCAGGAGCACCTTTCGACTCGCACCGCTGTCAAGGGTCTTGAGAGTAAAAGGGGGAGGGCTAGAGAGAAAGGCCATCGCTGCGGTGTCAGGGGACCAGATACACGCGGTTACCACGCCCTGTGCTCTGTTGGAAGAGACAGGAGTGAGACACAGATCAGACGGGTGAGGGCGTCTATTAAAATCGTACATAGTAAGGAAGACTGTCGTATAGGTGCTGAGCGTCAAGACGAACGACACAACGCTAAGAGAGGTCAGCTGAGTGAGACAAGTCTTGATCTAAAGGTGAAAACCAGGAACACAGGTACAAACAAGAACCCTCCAAGCAGAAGAACTCAGTGACCTGGTGGCAGAAGAGACAGTTCCCACCTGCACACAGGGACAAGCACCCGTGACAAGGACGGTGCATGGGTTCGTGAGCTGCTCAGGAGTCAGTGTCAGAAAAAAAGCCGACTTCACACGGCTGGGTCCTTTTCACTCACACAAGCGGATTCTGGACTGCAGAAATGGGAGACTTGGCGAGATTCTAGATGGAGAACGGTGGCCTGAACGAGGAGCCGCTGGCATCTATAAGTCTTTCGTCAGTTGTAGGTTCTAACAGAAAAATATTCTGGGCGACAGCCAAAAGGAGTCCAGGTGAGGGAATAAACAGTTCTTAACGGAGGCCCCCGACAGGGTCCTGGGATCCCGGACGAAGAGCTGAGGGCAAAGAGGGGCCGCAGCCGATGGGCGCAGATAGGCACCTGCGAGCTCCGCGCAAGTCACAGCGCCTGGCACGGTCGGGCTGGCCCTCGTACACTCTCGAGAGAGGACGCTTATCTTCACTACAACTCTGCCCGTTTCCCACCACTCAGGGAGGCTGTGGAAGCTCGCACGGCGGCCGGAGGCGGGCAGCAGTGAGCCGGGCAGGGCCAGCAGGGCACCGGGGATCCCTCCCGCAACGGACCCGCGGAGCCGCCTCCGGAGGACCCGCGGGCGACACCGAGACCTCGGCAGGTGGTGGCGGAGTCCGGTGTGACGCGGACAGAAAGAAGGGAGTCCCGAGGGAGGCTTCAAGCTGGCAAATAAGGGGCCACCGTTCCGTCCCCCGGAAGGAAGGCAAGAGGCAGGGTGGGCGTCCCAACTGAAAAGATGCCGAAGCACGGGAGGCTGTCGGTCCATAAACTTCTACACTCAAAGCCTCCTGGTAAGTGCCCATGACTACGGATGTATCCCCTCCAGTTTTGAAGCCGCTCTTTGCTTCCCTCCATTTCAAACTTCTGAAACAACCTCTAATGCACTACTGGGTCCCACTGAGATCCCGGAAAGGCCCCCGTTACCACGCACCAATTTCCTGCTCCAGGTTTTCCCACACCGGTGCCTGAGCCCAGAACTCCCCTTCCCCGCTCTTGCACAAACCGTGCTGTAATTCAGCCGCGACGAGTCTCCTCTAACATGATGTGATCTGAACTCCCATCCAGTACGTCGTTATTTTTGCGCAGACAGCGCCTGTTCCCCAGAATGTCAGCTTCCTGACGGTGCGGCCTGTGTCATTCTCACTCTACAGTTTTATTTCCTAATGGGACTGGCACCGTGCTGAGCAGCAGAGTAACTGAATATTGGTTGAATAAATTCATAAGTTCCTCCTCTTGCTTAAAAATCTATGTCTCTCAGGCCATCTCCAGACACATTTTCCTCTCTTTTCCAAAACTCAAACACCACTTGGTTCGAGATACAGACAGGTTTACTCAAAATTTTCCTTCTGCCAGGAATTCACTTCCTTTATCCTGAACAAATAAAATCCTAGACCTAAGTGAAGTCATCCAAATGCTGTGAGCGGCAGTCCTGTCCCCTACTCCGCCACCCTGGGCACTGTCTTTACTGTATCACGGTCCCTGCCACGCCATCACAGAACTATGATGAGTCACGCACGTTTCGGTCTAAAGGGTAAAACCCACACGAGCCAGGGGCCAGTTCAGCCCACCACACATCTTGCTGCAACAGGTGGCTGACGCTGGACACGGCGTCACAGGGTGGCCCAGGCAATGCTTAGCGAAGGGACTGCCTTCCCTTTAACAGGGAGGAAGTGGGGGTGGTGAGTGTGCCGGTCCCGCCGTGACCACGTGGTCAGATGCAGGCAGGGGACGCGGGGCTGCGAAGGTGAGCTCTGAACGGTCAGGGTTTGCTCTGGTAGCTGTTTCCAGATCAGGAAAGAGACTGTGAGCCAGAAGGAGTCCTAAGCTGCCTCCCACAGAGGCTGTGCAAATGGGCAAGGGCTGAAGATGCTCCCAGAAGAGGCCCCCCCAGGCTAACACAGTCTACAGAAGGGGTGATTCATGTCTTTTCTGCACTAACAAAAGAAGAAGAAAAGATCGACAGGAGTCATCACCCCTAAGCCGGCAGGGTATGGTCAGGAATCGAAAAGCTGAAGCAAATGTTTTTTTTGTTTTTTTTTTTTTAAAGGCAAAAACCCATGTTCATTCCTAAGACCAGCCAAAGCCAAAGTCACACTGGTCAACTGTCAACTCCAGAAGGTGCCTCACAGTAAAAAGGGAACTTGTTGTGAGCCCTGCAAGCTAAGCACCTATTTTCAGTATTCGTAACGTCTGAAAAGAGTTGAGTAGTGTTTTTTATTCGTACGCCCCTGTTACCCTCCCCCTGTAGTCAGGCCTGTGAGAAAGAATGGTGTCACTTTTATGTTGATGTACAAGACCATCAACTATATCTGAGTGGCTCTGTCTTGTCCAGAAGTATTCTTTATTTCTTTGTTCTATGTAAATATGAAACATATCTTCCTGATAAGACAAAGACAAAGCAAAAACCTTCTGAAGGTGACACTGTTACTGCAGTCAAGGGTCATTTCTAGATAGAAATGCCAACACACAGAATACACTAGACAGCATAGCTTTGATAGAGGTTCTCAAGGACCTCTATCCTAAAACTCTCCCAACTGGCGTTCAGACGTGTGAACAGGTACCAAAAAAACAAAATAAAAACAAAAACAGAGTAAGAGGTTTCTTTCTACCCAAACCATTCCATTTATCCAGGCATAAAGTAGCCCAGAAACGAACACACTGGATCACACCCATGGCAAGGCCCACAGGAACAGAAACTAAAAACAACTAGAGAATAGCTTCTAAACCGGCTGAGACAATTTTATCCATATTGTCAGGGGGTCAGGGATCTAAATTCACATGCTGCCTTAAAGAGATCCATAGGCACCATGAGGGTTAATCCGGTATTCCACTCCACTGCTACTGAACAAAAGAGAAAGGTGCACATGCTAATGTTTGATGAACTCAGGCTAGATTTTTCAAGAAAACGAAGAGTATGAGTGTTAGGAAAAATTACTTTCAGAAATACTGAGAAATTAAAGATCCTCATCCAGGTAAACTCAGGATGAACATATGCACCCACACGGTCATTTGTGACATCCAGTTGGAAGTCTGAAAGATATCTCCATGTGAAGTGTTCAGAAAGGAATACACTACGCTGCCCCACATCCCTCACATGCTCTCTTGTCCAAGCCCCCCACCTTCCTTAGCAGACGGACCACCATGCACCCAACAGCTCAAGGCACAAACCTAGACATCGTCCTTGGGCCCTCTTCCCCTATGCCCTCACTAGCCAGTATACGGCAAGCCACCTTCTGGCTTCATCATCAGGTCCCCCAATCCATCCCCATCACCCCATCCCCATGGTCACCATCTGGCACAGGTCACCACCATCCCCAACCACAATGGTGATGGTCCTTGCCCATTCTCTGCCCACAGGTCGACTGAGTGACTTTTCAAGGATAAATGAGATCCTGAACCTCTGCAAGGGCTTTCTGTTCAACTCCAGGCACAATGCACAGGTCTACAGAAAGCTGACCCGAGACTTTCTCAGAGCCCCTTTCCCGCCATCCTCACCCCTGCAGACGACACCACAGCGGGCAAGTCTAGGTCTGCTCCCGGCACTCTGCCCGGCTTGTCCCGGCCAGGCCTGGGTACTCATTCCTCCCTCTACAAAGCTGGCATCCCAAGGGCTGCAGGCCCCTGTCCCCTTGTCAGTGCTGTCCTTGACACCCCAGGGTAGCATCACCATCCGTACCAATCTCCTTCATTACCCTGTGGAATTAAGGAAAATTACCTTTCATTTATCTTACTTCCTTGTTTATAGGCTATTTCCCCAGGGTTAGGATTTAGGTTCTCTAAGGACTAGGAACGTGGTCTCTCTTATTTGGAAGCGTGTCCCCAGCACTCACAGGAGAGCCTATACGTGGCTACTGATGCAGGACGTGGACCGACACAGGCAAACGCAGTCCCTTGAGTCCCTGGACCTGCCCCACCTTCTGGACAGAACGTGCACCATGTTTGGGTTCCTCGTTACATCATCCATTCAGAGGTGTTCTATTTGACTCCCGGAAGCATCTTAAGATAACTCCTAGAATGAAATTTAGTTAGCTTCCTCGTGCTTATATTGACTTCAAAATGCCCCAGTCGCCCTGAGGGAACAGAAATATGCAGAAAGCTTGTGCTCCACGATCACAGACCGCCACTAGGGTAGCATGACCTCAGCGCCGGGCGGCAGATTTCCCCAGTAACACTGCAAAACACGAGGTTCCCTGAGGTGGGCTTTGGAATGGTATGTTGTGTTACGTGAAAATTAAATATAGTTTACACAAGCTGTGAAATGTTGGCCTGAGGCTCTTTTGTTCCCCAGGCTGTAAGTTTAGAAGAATAACTCTCTTCCTCCTGCCTTATTACCTTTTCTTACTTTCTCTCCACTCCACCCCAATGATTCCTTTTCTAGTGCTGGTTAACAAAAACATCAAGTTTTCAGATATTACACAGGATAGTTTGGGGGAAAATATATTGTCCTTGTATATAACAGATATGTGTATACATATTTACATGTGTAACTTATATGAATGTATAACAATAAGTGTGCATATACATACATAACCATTTAATGTATATATTTATATGCGTTATATAAATATATACATTAAATATAAAGATATATAACGTATATAAGTATATATAAAACAAGTCATAAGTTAATGAAAAGGACCATCTCCTCAACTCTGGTACTGTTATTGTTAATGAAGTTTCCGAAGGAAATACCCTAAGTGAAATCTACATCAACTGCAAACTCTGAAAGTCTTCACTGTTTCCCTGGGGATTTTTTTCTTCCTACTACAACGTCAACGATTTCATCATATTTGGAATCAACTTGAATAAAAATCATATTTTACACCCACAGGCAGTATCTTCCTGATTTAGATACTCTCTGAGATTATTTTTTTTCCCTCACCTATAGCTAGAGACACAAATCAACACAAGCTTGATCTTTTTCAAATCAAAGCTGACTGTCTTCCCCACCTTGGAAACGTAAAGGACGTGAACACTATAATCACAAAGATGAGGGTTCAAATATCCCATCTTGACCAAGTAGCCCGGGCTCCTGGAAAGGTGCTCACGTCTCTGAGCCTCGCTCTCCTCATCTAAGCAGCCGGTGAAAGCGCACCCGTGTCTCACGGTTGTCCAAGGAAACCGAAGGGAAGGGGCTTACAGAACTCGAGTTCAAGTACCATGTCTCCACGTGAGGACTGTCCAGGTGCTCACCTGAGACCTATCAAGCCCAGAGAGCTGCTTCCACGTCTCCTGCACACCTGTGCCTTGCAAGTCTCCGCTCTGAGTAGCTGTGAGCTTGTCAGAGGCAGTGCCAAGAGAACCATGAGGAGAAAGCAGAAGCCAGGGCAAAGGCGAGGTCCCCGTGCACAGGGCGATGCACGGGGCGGTGTTCGGGGCAAACCAGAAGCTGCTACACACACGGCGTGAGGGGTCACCGGTGACCCAGGGAAATCTAGTTTCCGTGGAACACGGAGCGCTGTGACTGGGCTACAACGAGGCAAGCAGTGGGTCGCTGGTGAGGAACCAGATGGGAGGACACTGTCCTCTCGAAAAAGAGTGTCAGAGAGCAAAGCACAGAAGTGGGTGGCACAAGGTTTGGAGGGAAGAGATCTGAGCCAGCTCTCTATATCGAAGGGGCAGAGCCCGCAGAGCAGCAGTGACAGGAGACAGACCACAGTGGCGGGGTAACTCCCGAAGCACTGGGACCAGGAGGCAAGAGCAGAAGACGGCCAGCCGGGCACAAGCCTGAAGGACAGAGAGACAAGGCACAAGTTTCTTATCACCTCCCACCTGGGTTATCTCGAAACCATGCCTCCAATCCACCTGCTTTCTAGTAAAATCCCTACCGGAAGGCTTCCAGAGGAGACATTAAAGAAGAAAACCTGACCAAATCAGCCCATTCCACATCCTTTAACGTACTCTGCGGCACGGACTGCCTGGTGAGTACTCCGATGTCCATTCTGCCCTTCCTTCCTGGTAACAGCAGGTCACAAACCTGCTACTCCTCATAGGCAGCGTACGGGCAGGGGAGGGAGACCCAGCAAGGAGACCACTCCTGTAGGACTTCTGGAAGCCTCCTTCCAGAGACTGGGCTCGGCAGAGGGGCCCTATCTTGTCTGCCTCTGTTCCCACCTCTTCTGGCCTGCAACTAAGATGTCATGGCTAAAGGCCAGTGAGTTCACCAGCCCACAGGTGTCTCTGAGGACAGAGCGCACGCTCGGATGGCGGGGCGGTGGCCAGAGTCTGTGAGCCATGCGGAGCAGGTCTGCTGACTCACGCTTCCCACCTGTGAGTGCCTTTTATGTACAAACCCTTCGGCGGTTACGTTGCTGCTTGGCTTTTCTCGTATCTTTTCTTTTCTTCCTCTCCCTTCCCCCCTTGCCTCCTTTCTTTCTTCCTCGTTTGAGGAAGAGTGGTCTCTAGTCCCAGAAGCTGACCCTAACGTCACCCTCCTACAAGCTCAAACAGGAGGCTTCCTTTCGGGACCGCATTACCCGGCACCGACTCCAGCGTATTCCCAGCTGGCCTGGTCAACTGTGCTGAGATGCTCCCGGTCAGGAACACAGCCCCAGGCACTGGCCCAGCCGTAGGGCCACAGACTCCGTGAAACGCATCACTTCCTCTTCCACGAGGCTGTCCCAACCCAAGTAATTCAGGTGGCCTCCCGTGCATCCTTCCATCACAAAACGCTTCACCTTGTCCAACAATCACAGTCTAATCTTCTGTCTCCTCCACAAGCAACCTGAGGATACGCGTGGTGAATGTTCAGCGAAGTAAGTGCTAAATGAGTGACTGACCCCGTCTGTGTCTCTCTCTGACAGAGGAGGCAGTAAGGGTGGGGTGGGGAGGCACAAAAACAGAGCTAGATCTGGAAACTTGGAAGACTGTGGTAAAGGTTTGAGTACGAACATGGAGTAAAAGGAAGTCAGCACAGCAGAGAGGGCTGCAGTGAGAAGCCACAGCCCTAACGGAGTGGACGGGTGCGTGAGGGCCAGAATCCATGAATTCTACCCCGAGTCCCCAGATCTCCCCGTGCCCTCGACGTCCCTTCCTATGTACATGGCACCCCGTGAGAGAAAGAAGAAAATCTTATCCAAAGTCATCAGATGCCATCAAGCAGCTACCTCAATTATGCACACGGAAGGAAGAAATCCATCATTCGAGTCGGCAGAATTTAAAAGACCTTAAAGAACACTGAAGAAGTTTTAGTGATATCTTAAATACTCAAGGCAAAGGCACAAAGCTTCTAAAAAACTTGAAAGGAACTCCCGCTTGACAATTTTATTTAACAAGTCCTACCAAAGTCAAAAGGAGGAAATCAGTTTTAATTGTTCTTTTCCTTTCAAGGTATGATTCAGGTACTCCAAAAAGGAAATTTCCTGAAATCATCAAACTAGCATTTAAAGGGGGGGAAAAATCAATTATAAGCCTTCAAATCAATATCCTCCTTGCCAACTATGAAAAATATGAACATAAAACACCAAATGAACTTTTAAGTCCTAGATGTAAGAAACTAATAAACAGGGCAAAACAAGGAGGTGTACTAGTCCAACGAAGATACTATCACTAAAACAGGCTCTCTCCCACCTCACAGCCATAGATCAAAACGAAACAAAACCAAAAACCAAAAAACACAGAAATTTCCAGTGTCGGCAAGGATGCGGAGAAACCGCTGGGAGCACACGATGGCTCAGCCGTTGTGGGAAACAGTATGAGGTTTCCTCCGATAAATGACACAAAACTGCCGTGGGATCCAGGAACTCCACTCCTGGGTGAATCCCAAAGGAACTGAAAGCAGGGTCTCAGATACGTGTAGACCCACGTTTGCAGCAACATATTCATAAGAGACAAAAGGCAGAAGCAAACCAGGTGTCCACTGACAGATTAATGAATGGAAAAATGTGGTAGATACAATGAATTATTATTCAGACTTGAAAAGAAAGGACATTCTGACACCTGCTGCAACGGGGGACACTGTGCCAGTGAAATAAGCCAGTCACGAAAGGGCAAATGCTGCGCAACTCCACTTCCAAGAGACAGAGACAGGAAGTAGAGTGGTGACTGTCGGGCGCCGAGGACGAACTCCTTTTGCTACAAGGGCATTACTGGAATAGGGGAAAAACTGCACAGGATCTCCGGAGCACACAGGAGTTCTCTGTCTGATGCCCACACTTTTCTATAAATCTGAAATTGTTTCAAAACAGAACGTCCACGAAAACTTCACTCAGAATACGGGGCGTCTGCCCTGTTCCTCGGCAGGGAGACAGGGGACACCTGCTGGAGGCAGGAAGGTGGAACTGGCTGCTGTCCCGACTCTCCAGCACCCGGCCCGCAGGGGTGCTCACAGGCTGGCTCCTGTGCCTCGGGGCACTCCACGCGCGGAGCGGGTACCGCGGGTGCTAACAAGGGCAAATGAGACGTGCGAGCAGGCACGGAGATTCTGGGTCCTGTGTCGTCCTAGGGGAAATAGTAACGTTCGGTAAACATCTCTACCCGACCCCACCCTCACCCCAGAAACATCACGGGAGCGGACGTGGGGCTGGTTTTCCCCAGAGCAGAGAACGATAGAGAAAGTTCGTTAACTTTCAGAACGCGCTCCCCGGTTTCTCACGAGAAGGGAGCTCCGTGGGCCACCACCACACGTGCCTCGCTCCAGCCCACCGAGAGCTGGACCTGGCGGGGGCGTCGGCTGCAGCCCCGACACGGTGCCCCGCGGGAAGAGGAATGAAGCACAGAGAAGCGGGCAGGACGTGGTCCGAGGGCCCGGGAAGCTCTCTCTGCTGCAGGTTTTCTAAGATCTGCCAGAGTGCCATCGCACCAGAAATCACAGGTCTACGCTTACACCAGCACAGAGAGCCGGGCAAAGTCCTCGCCGAGCGCGATTTTATTGCCTTCGTTCCAAAAAGAGCCAAACGAAGAAAGCGTTGAGAAGTTGTACAAAAATAAAGCAAGCTAGTATCAAAAACCCAAATATCCAATTCCTTCTGGCATCAAATGATAAGAAAACGCTGTCTCTACCGGTGAGTAAGACGTAGCCGTAGATTACAAAGTAAAAATGCCGTAACCAGAGTAGGTTTGTACGTGTGCTTTCGCTGACAGGGAGCTTTGTGCTAAATTTAGTGCCAATTACAGTCCCCATCTCATTCCACACCGGGTTCCTGTGACAATTACTTAACTTCTCCTAAACAGTTTCTAATTTTCTTAAGTATTTTAACGATTCTAAATTTCTTACGTGTTAGCTCTGGAAAATACATTCACGTAAGAGAGAGACAGAAAAGCAGACTGTGAGCTGACGCTACCAGGTTCTGACGACACACTGACCAGTACATCCCAACCCTCACTTGAAAACAACGGGGGCCAGCACAGAACGAGAACGAGACTGAGACCACCCACCACGCGCAGCAGGTGCGCAGAGCCACGGCCCACGCGCGCCTTCCTGCCAACTGACTCCTCAGGCACCCGTGCGGACACCCACGTTCTGTCCGCACAAAAACTCAAAGAGGCTTTACTTTTTAACCATCTAGACACATCTCAAAAACGTACTAAAAAATACTGCCTAGCTTCTCGACGCCTTGAAAACTAAATGACACGTTTCTCAACAGAGACTTCCCAAGACGGCACCGGTTCCAGCACTGGCTTCCAAATCGGTAGCTCTTCTGCGGGCAGGGCAGGGATTACAGAGCTGGAGAGCGTCGACATCCTGGCCCAACCCCCAAAAAACACGCAGACTGAGAGACAAGAACACAGACATAGACATCCATGTGGAAACCGGGAGGAGCAGGCCTGGGACGAAGCCCCTGGGCTCCCCGACAGCTGGAGTCAAGAGGAGGAGGAGAGCCACGGGGGGCGGACCAGGAGTGGCCAGTGAGGCACGAGGTGACGTCCTAGAAGCCAAATGACGGAGGTGACCCGGGCACTGCTCTGACAGGTCATGACGAGGGCTGGGACCTGACCCCTCAAGCTGGCAACACGCAACTCCTGTGCCCTTGACAAGGCTTGAGAGTCAGGGAAGAAGCCAGCCCCCCGGGAGGGGTACGGGGAAGACAGGAGGGCGGCTCTTATGGCACGGACAACTTTCCAGAGGAGCTCTGCCGCACAGGGCTGTAGATGACGGCAAGGGGGTCTCTGGACAGGAATGCTGGGTCAAGGGGGTCCGTTTCTGTTTTCAGGATGGAAGAGATTAGGATTTGATCACATTTGCGGGAATAATCCAATCAGGCAGAGAGAAAACCACGGATGTCACAGAGAGAGAGGACAACTACAGAAACGGGGCTCAGGCGGGGCACACATGCCAGGCTGCCTCAGCCCGGAGCCCACCAGCCCAGCCGCGCACGGGCCTGGTAGGGTTAGTGTGGGGACAGAGGTGACCCCTCTCTCGAATACCTTCCCCTTTCTCAGTGAACCAGGAGGGTCATGACTGGTGGTTTGAGGAGACAGGGGGGAGGAGGGTGACCCAGAGGAATGTGATAAGACGGCAGGACCCTCTAAGGTCCACTTGTGCTCCGAGGTCCCAAATTTAAAGGAAACCAATGAGTGTGGCCGGGTAAAGATTTTTCTGATAGCAAATTGTGTTACGCCTTCTACTTCTAAACTCTCGGGAATGTTTTTATAAAGACATGTTCTCCGAGAACTTATACTGTGTACTTACCTGAACCACTAAACTACAAGTTTTGTTAAACAGAAACTGCTCAACTCAGTCCTATGCGTGCACCCACCTGACGAAATCAGAAACCAGGGACACGTCATTCCTCAATCCTTGCTCCGCCTCATGGCTCGTTTTCACTCTGTAACCAATTCTGCCAATGTTATCACTTAAATGTTGCTGGATTTTATCCATGACCCTTTAACAAACAACTCGTCAGGAGAGCTACCTTCAAGATCAAGGTAGGTTAATTCTGTTCCCGAAACACACTGTGCATCTCTCTATCACCTGATCAACCGCCACACGTGACGAGCGGCCCTCCTGGTGCCTACTTGTCCCGTGTCTCAGATTTCGTTCATCCTTCCATCCCTAACGCCTCGCAGGTATCGACACATCTGCTGAATAAATGTTTGCTGAATGACTCCATCATCAAAAACAGGGCTCTCCTCTCACTTGTCCTACAGAATGCAAGTTAGGTAACAACAACGACAGGAATAGTTCAGAAGGTAAGCAGACTGCATTGGTAGCTGCTTGATGTCAAGTACTGTGAATTTTATCCTTTTACGTAACCCATGAAATTCACTATAAAACAGGCAACTCAAAAGCTCTCTTGTTTTGGGATATTTGTAGAAAAGTGACGGCTTTAGAGTTCCACACTATGGAGATAATTCTCAAAATGAAAATTCATCAATACAAAAAAGACACTTAAGGAAGTATTTTTAACACCTGATATTGTAGTGAGTAACTTAAAAACACTGACTTAAGAAAAAGTGAGAAGCTTCCATTTCAGAATAACTGAGCTGGTCCTCATGACAGTCTCACCTTATCTCGTCTCATGAGAACGTGTGTGCCAACACCAGGGGAACCAAGCCACCGGATGCACTGGTTACACTGTCCAAAACGCTGTTCGACTGCTCCCCAGGCAGCGGTACGTAACAAAAGCATCTGACAACAACACACGCAAAACCAACAACAGAAGAATGCCAATTTGCCAAAAGACAAGGTACACAACCCTGTCTTTTCAACTGTCACTTAACACAGATGGACAGAAAGAGCCAGAAATGAAAAGGAGCATGCTTATAAGCAACCACATTTCGTATCACTTCCACGTCATGGGAAACACCTAAGAGCAAACACCTCTTGGCCACATGGCTAAAATCCCACATCCTGGCTGTGGGAAGATCCTGTCACTCCCCCCAGGATAGATCTCAAAAATAAGAAGACCCTTAGAAGGAACAATAACACTTCCTTGGAAGTAGACTTTTGTTCATGGAAATTACGTAGAGGAGGGGCAAAACGGACCTTTGAATAATGGAGCTTCACCCCTGGCAAAACAAGAAAACCAAACACACGGTATGAGCACTTTTTACCCCCAAACAAGTATCTACAGCTATTGCCAGCAGACCCATCCCATCTGAGACTCACTACTATTTTAATAATCAAGTTTATAGAGGCTCAAAATCCTGTACACCTGACCAAGATGCTGTAATACCTCGGTTGAGGCTTCAGAATTTGTTGGCACACAGCACCACCTCTCAGGGAGGTGAAAGGCATGTCACAACCAAGCTGTGTTTCCAGCTGTGACACGTCTCCATACAGAAGGGCAGGAGGGAGAGAGAGAGATTATTTCCTTCATCATCTATCAAGTCATGCCAAAATGCTTTAGTCTTTATTCACATTTAGTGTTTTTTCTTGTTCAGTGCCTATAAACCAGCTAAATATGATGAAAAATATGCTTTAAAGTTATATTATTGGAACGCATTGAATAATGACCGTCAAGGTCGGAAACTAGCCACATATGAATGAATGTTATCTGTTCCTCAGTCCTCCAGAGAGGGCCATAAATACATGTGATATTCCTCTGTGCTGTAGTTTTGCATTTGGATTTCTGATTTTAAATGTGTTTTTAAAAATGTGTAAGAAGGCAGCTGCTGAATTAGAATACATCTGTGTGTAAAAAGAGTTTTGCTGACTTTAGTCAAGGCAAGGAAAGTATTACAATGAAAACATTTCTTTTGATAACCTAAAAACAAACCCGCAAGCAGCTATTCTATATGCACATGTGAAATTGCAAACTCAAATTGATAAACAATATACTAAGGGCATCTTATACATACATAAAGTACAACACAAGAAATAAATAATGTACGAGGGACGCAGAAATTAAAATAACAATGAAATGTAACACACAAACTTTAACTGCTTTATCTACATGGCAAGAACGAACAATTCATGTTAATAAATCAAGTGTGGGACTACGTGACCCACAAAATACAAGGCATGGGTCCAAACGCAGCATCGCACTGTGAAGAAGGAACGCGTTCTTGAGCGGTAAGTACTGCTCCGGCACCTGTGATCTTCCTACAACAAACTCTTAAAGGGGGTATGGGCGCTGGGTGCCCGGGTGGCTCAGCCAGTTAAGCGTCTGACTCTTGGTTTCGGCTCAGATCGTGCTCTCACAGTTCCTGAGTTTGAACCCTGCGTTGTTGGGCTCTGCACGGACAGATTAGGGATTTCTCCCTCTCCCTCTGCCCACCTCCCCATCTCAAAAGATAAATAAATAAACATGGGGGGGGGGACAAGAAGTGTGGGCACAGTCTGACTAACTGAACTCTGGGAGGCCAAATGCAAACCCCCTTTGAACAATGAGGCTGAGACTCATCCCACATTTCCAAACTGGGTTGACAAATGTACATGCTGATAAATTATCATCTTACACACTTCCCTTCTATACTGAAAAAAAAAAAAAGAATGAAATTCTGAGCCAATACATTAACTATCCAATTAAAACACACAAAAAGATTGATATTGGCTACCTGACTATGGATAATCCACAACCCTATGTCTCTACAATTCAGAGAAGCTTTAGAATCTATCAGTGGCTTTAAAATGGTCCGTAAAAGTACACCGTAAAAAATACCTCACAGTCATCGTATCTACAATAATTCCTGCCCAACAGTAATTTACTTTCTTACTTTTTAAATAATCTCCATGTGCCGAAAACCACCATCACAGGATTTTGAAGATACACAGATCTTAAATATTCACTTATTTATTTCTCTCTCTTATTTATTTAAACATGTTTGTTTTTAAAACAAATATCTTAAATAGTGGCGTAACACTAATTTATGGCTAATGCCATAAGCGAGGTACAAAAATGCACGATGCACTTTCTGTTTTATAATTCATAAACCAAAACAGCATAGTAAAAAATTACTCCTTTATACCCCCCAATTTTTCCACATATTTTTTCCATCTTAACTAAATATCAGTGACATGGTTTGGGGGGACAGGTGCCAACCACGTAGGAAGAACTGTAGGTGCTATTTATAAAATGAATTAAGAACATCAATTTCATCAAAGTAATGGGAACTCCAGGAATAAAGAAACTTTCAGCGTGTCTCTATTGCGTCATCATTCAGACACGCTATAAAAACACGAAGAATATAGAAAGGTGCCAGGTTTCATCTCTGCAACTCTTTGTCAAAAAGAATCAGAAACCCAAATTGCTGAAAGACAAGCGACACGCGGGATGTTTCCCTGTGATATGCTTCTCCTAAAAGCACAGCAGGACTCATCTCCACGAATGGAGACTCCTCAACCAATTGTAGCGATGATGTATCAGCTAACAGGGTAGTAACTCCACAGTCGGACTGCAGGATATTTGCTAGAATGAGCATATTAAACCTTCAGATCGATGAAAACTCAGCCTAAGAATAATTAACATAAAACATCCATGCGATTTTATTCAGAGAGAGATTTTAGCACCAAACACAGAAGCGAATCAATGAGGTCCTTAGTAAATTTAACAGAGAAAAGGTAAACAACATAACAAGACAAAGGTCTATAGAAAGCGATTCCCTACTTTTTATCTAATACCTGAATTGTATCCACGATTTTATAATAGGCTTATTTACTGACACGAGTATTGATCAAAAGTCAAAACCATTAATATACGTGCAGGCTAAAATACGCAACACTTTCAGCAGTTAGATTATGTCCTTATTAGAATAACACTCTGCATACTGAGCTTTAGAGACACAAACGTAAATGACATATGCCACACCTGATTATGTCATTACTGAGTTAAACATACAAATAAAATGTTTTTCATCTTCTACACCACCAAATTCCTGGTTTAAACAAATCAAAGCCACCAAACAAAAAGCCAACAATATTCTGGCATTATAATAAGATAAAAATGGAAAATTAAGGACAATGTCAAGATTAAGAATCACAAACATTTAGAAAGGCTTTTAAACTCATATGTTCATAGACACAGAATTTAAAGGAAAAAAATTTTTATCTATTCTGTTTCCATTTTATGAAGAAGGCAACAATCAGTTTCCACTTTTTTATGTCTAAACACCCCATCATATACTTGTCATCTTAGGAAGAAATAACTTTTATATTGAGTTGGGAAAACATTAAAGAAACATTATTAATGTTATTACAAGTGCATCACCTAGAGAAAGCATTTAGAGGTCTGTGTACCCTGTATTTGCATTTGGTATAAACAGTAAGATCTCATCACTTCTTGCAACATGATAGATTTTGAATTATCAGGAAAGTAATTTGGACAAAAAAAGCGTTTGTGATTAGGTAGGCTTAAAGCAGTAAGAGAAGACAGAAATAAACCTTCGCTATCAGGATCAAAGAAGTAAGTCTCCAACAAACAACTATTCTAAGGAGAGTGGAGAAAATCCTCCTCAGCTTATTCACAAAATGAACCTACTGGAGGACTGAGTCCAAAGGTGAGCTATTCCATTTTCTACCTCAAATTCAGTATCAGCCCAAGTAACCATAAATATGCCAGAATATGATCACTACCTAGAAGCAAAGAACTTTGTTTAATTGGCTGGACCAAACAACAAAGAGGTCGAGCAGCAACAAACCCAAGAATGTCCTTTTGTGCAAGAGCTTCCCGTACATTCTACAGCTTTCAATCAAGAATTTGCAAAACCATGAGCATAAAAGTGTTCATACCCCAAATCCTAAGGAATTGTGTGAGAGAAGTAAATGTAAATCGATATCTGGATACGTACTGCACAGAGCTTCGAACAACATATAAAGAATTTCAAAATGTTTCTCAGAGGGGCAGAACACCATTGCTCCGTTTGGTTTATAGAGAAAGGAAGATAATCAAAGAGCTATGCTTCAGCAAAACCATCTACGAACACAGTGAAGTCGAAAGGACCTGAAATATCAAAGTTGCATCGTGAATGACTTAGTGACAGACGTGAAAGGGTCCGGCGCCCAGGCTGCAAGGCAGCAGGGAGAAGTGCTGTGCAGGCTCCTGACCGGGACTGCCTCCAGTCCAACCTTGGTCCCCGTATCTGCTAATTGCTGAACTTACCCAAATTACTCACTAATATCTACTATAAAGGGAAAATCAATCATGGAAAAGGAAGGTTATTCAACAACTGTTTCATTAGAATTGTGACAAAAATTTTTAGTTACAGTTTTAAGCCTTAACATACATTATGTTCCATATTTGCTTTGTGTTTAAAACAGAAGGATAAATCCCCCAAATAAAACGAAACCGGTTTCCTAGTGGAGATGGGAAGGGAAGAAGGGAAGGAAAACACGGGTGAAAGCAAGCTAAGACAGATGATACCCAAGTTGACTGTGAAGGTCACAGGACCCAGGTGAACACAGTGGTGCTCCTGCAGGTGCCTGTGCACCGGAAATTTCCATAAGTAAAGGCTGGAAACATTCTAAAACAAAGCATATGTGGAAAGTAGTATCTAAATGAAAAAAAGCACAAAAAGTGCCAGGGAATAAACCACTGTTAGGTTATTTGACTCTCTCTAACAAAAAAGGCAAGAATGAAATTAAAAGTTTCACTGAATGGTATAAGCAAGAACTTTAAGCAATCAGGTCATATCTTTTTTTTAAAGGATATAATAAAAACCATCCTATTTTTACAAATTTACTTCCTAGTCCTCTAGCTTCATGGTAAAAATATTGTCTCTTTGTTTGCTTCTGTGCTTGTAATTATCCAGGACGTTACAATCAGGACCCTGGCAAATGTGATAGAGGACAAAATCTTATTTATTACTCTTCAACAAACAGAACTAACTTCAAGTTTACTGAGAGTCTTACATTTAATCAAGTCAATCCTTAAAAACACTTCAAATAAGCAAAACTTAGGATCTTTTAAAATTAATACCAACCACTGGAAAAATAAAAATATAATTTGCTAGGTAATTTTTTCTTTTTTTTAAGTTACTTATTTCTTTATTTGAGCGAGCACGTGCACACGTGTGCAAGTGGGAGCAGGGCAGAGAGAGGGAGGGAGAGAACCCCGAGCAGACTCCACGCGGCCAGCGCCAAGGGATCCACGCTGTCCACAGCCAAGGGGTTCCAAAACTGAGGAAGACACCAACTTCCAAGACTCAGCAGACCCCAAACAGAATGAAAACACAAGCGTGCGTGCAAGTACACACGGCAAGCACACACATGCACACATATATACGCACCCGTACACGTCACACACATGAAGTCACATTATAACCAAAGTGCAGAAAACCAAAGACGAAAAGAAACTCATACACACAGCCGGGGGGGCGGGAAGAGACAGTGTCTTCAAAAGGACAAGAACAGCTTGTCTAGAAGAGTAAAATGCAACGTGGGAAAAGCAAGTTCTGGCTGTTCAGGGCACGAGGGGGACTGGAGGAAAACGGTGTGTCTGAATCAGATTAACGAAAACCTCCCAGGGAATATACTGAGTAGTTGTGAGAGTCTTATAGGGAATATACTGAGTAGTTGATATGTATTAGAAAATTTATGGCACGTTATTTAAATTTTACAACTTTCTGAAACAAATATTATTATCAGCTCCTAAGCTCCCTGCCAAAGGTCTCGCCACTGGTAAGTGACAGCAATAAGACACCGACCCAGCACTGTCTGAGACGATGGCCCCGCTTGCAAACGGTCCGCTATGCTGCTTCACTTGAAGGGAAGGAAGGAAAGAAGAACATTCGTGAAATGATGAAAGGTTTGTAACAGAAAATTAACAGAAAGATAAGCAAATATCAGGGAACCTCAAAAGTACAGCGAACAGAGAAGAAAGCGACGTAACGAAGTCAGAGCGACTGGTATAAAGGAAAACCGTGAACCGCACTTGCCTGGTGCAGTGAATGAGAGAGATGGAAATGTGCCATTTGACCAAATCGCGCGGTTTACTTTCTTTCTCAATCTGCTAACGGTGTAAGACCAAGAGCAGGATATAATTATAACGCGATTAAGCTTTAACACACATATGGGTTTCTCAGCACAATCCTAAGGAATTCAAGGAAGACAACTCAGTATACCAAGTGGTATGATTACTAATAGAAAAATATAAATATTTTTTAAGAAGCAAAATATGAAAAAAGAATAACTATGACAAAAGATAAAAACTATACAAAACTGTATCCAAAAAACTACAAAAACTCTCATATTCACAAATGAATAACTATAAAAGTTTATGACATGCAAAATACCAACCACGAAATTAGCACCCTTTAAAAATACAAAAATAGAGAATAAATCATGGAATAAAACCTTCCTTATTTTAACCTGCCTCAGAACCATAAACATATAAAAACATGTGGGTAGGAAGAGACTGAAAACAGCTCTCCCACTGGGCAGATCGCAGAAGAGACCATCCAAGGGAAGTCGTCTTCAAATCATGCAACACCGCCACGACCACCCTGCCCCTTAACCGAATACTTCACAATACACAAAAGAGTGATGGTGAAGGGGGTTCAGGATTGACTCACACTCTAACAATTCACATGCAAAAAAGCATTTGGGGCTGGGACTGATTAACCTGTCCCATCAGCATGACCTGTGGAGTCTGGACGATACGGAAGTCAGACACGGGAAAAGAACTTCTGAGTTCTTCTAACAGCACCATTACCATCAGAGCCCTGATTAACAAACTTCACGGGTCATCTGGACAGGTAGGGCTGACATTATGGAACATCAGTCCTCGGGAAACGATGCAATCTCTCAAAAACCGTCTGGTTCAACAAACTCCGATACAGACTCAGGAAGAATATGGATACCTAACGTCCTGTCCTGATGTTGCAAATAACACCGTACCCAAACACGAAGTCCCTCCCGGAAGAGTTTTGTTACTGAGTTATGATGTCCGCAGTCTACTCTGGACCTCCACTGCGGCCTCCCCTCCACCTGACCTCCAATCGGATGGCCAAAGACTGGGCCCCCCTCCCTCTCTGTCATCTCCAAATCTGTAGGTGACCGTGCCCACTTTCCACAGCAGGCACAGACAGCAGCTGCAGGCCTCCGCCTCCTAAAGGCACACCTTCAGATGTGGCCTCTGCCTTTTTTCTGGAATTCCTAGTCGACATCCGTACTTGCACGTGTGATAGTGTTCCACACCCATCTCTTAGTCCCGAAGACAACCCAAAACACGTTCTTCTCAAGGTCTTCTCCATCCGAATCAAGGGCGCCACCACTGACCCAGCCCATTCCAGTCCCGATTCCTCTCTGTCACGCCTATCTTACAGTCAATCCTCCAGTAAATGCCATTGGCTCTGCCCTCACGGTTTATCACGAACCCGACCACTGCTAGCACCGTGGTCTAAACCGCCATCGTCTCTCACTGGGACGAGATCTTTTCCGTGCCCTCCCTTCCGCAGTCGATTCTCTCTGCCATGACTTTAGACTCAGACCACTGACCTCCGGACACTGTGAGGGCACGCAAAGACATTCAAAAGAGAACATTTAGGCCCAGATGGTTTAAAGGATCGATTTCTGATCCCTAGCTCATTTATTCTTTCCTTCTACTGAATGCCTATGAAAGCTCTTGAGGTAGCACCTAAAGCCACTTGGCCTTAACCACATCCTATTCCACCTGCCTTTGTCTCACTCACCAGAACAAGGGCCTCCTCCTTGCTCATCCTGTACTGTGCTCCCGAGTGGCAAAAAGCCTTGGGGCACTAAAAAAAACTCCTGTTTGTGGAATAGCCATTCTAAAATCAAAGCACCATAAGCCTGGGACTGGGACAGAGCATACAGTCTTCCCTTCTGTGTATATATTTCTATAAAAAGAGAAGCATGACATTAGACACGGGGCAGTCAGCCTAAATTCCGATGTCCTAAATTCAGGGACAGCACAGATAGGATGGTGAGCATGACGCCAGTTTTTGCTTAGAGATCCTACCTCATCCAGCCTGAAGACACCAGGCTGACGGGGAGGAGTGCAGAAAGAGAACAGGATTCAAGGGCTGGACAGGGTGGAGCCCCATCTCCCCAGACAAAAAGCTTGCAGCAAAGACCCACCCCCTCTCTAAGCATGGGACTACCACAGTTTTTGCTTTAAAAAAAAAGAAAAGAAAGAAGGAACCCCGGGAAGTAATTCACTGTGAAACACACCCTATCTACAAAGTCAAGGTGATGTGTCAGGAAAAAGAACACGCCCACTCACACATGCCTCAATCTATCTCTGCTACACATTTTTTGTGATTTCGAGGAGGAAGAGGTGAAAGATTCCACATTAATTTCCAGGAGAACAGTTTTACGTCAGCAAAAGAAACATTTCTTGAAAGAAATCTAACCTATATATTTTCTTCAACATTTATTCAAACTTGAAGGAACATCATCAATTCATTATTCATTCCTACCATGTACTTGTTAAAATTACATTAACTTTTAAAACAATGTAATTAATCCTACCATGACGATATAATACAAACTTATATAATACAGGCTTCCTCTCTAAGCCCCACAACCACAGAATCTCAATATCATGTGTTCACTCCTCCTTTCCACTTCTCACCCTACTAAGACTATTCATCAATGGGCCTATGAATTGAAATTTGAAAAACTCTCTCCATCTCAATGAGAGGCATTCCCATGGCATTACATTTCCATGTGTAATAATCACCAACCTTGTATTAATTGTGCTGTTCAAATCAACCGTGTATTAGTGCTATTTATAATAATTCTTTCCAGCCAATTTTAACACCCAGAGTATTATAGCCAAAGATACTAAAAATCTAAAAACCTTACTTCAAGGTTGTATATGCAAGTATGTATACGTACACACATACACACACAGAAATGACAGGATGATGATTAATATATCTTCACATTATAAGAACCATAAAATAAAATCTGTGGAGGAAGTAGAAGATGTAGGAGTTCAAGAAGAAAAGCAAATATGAGCTGACAGTCAAAGGAGAACTCAATCATATAATTTTTAAATGGATGCTAGTATGAAATCACCACAGTATTAACATCCTACTGGATGCATATTCAAAAGTGGGATATGAAATACTTTTACAATGTCGACCTTTACACTATTCACTAGAAATTACATCCTCTACTGTTTATACTGAAGATGAAAATGCTGAAGTCCCGTCTAAAAATGGACAGGGTGACAGATAATTCTGAAAGATTATGCAGGGAGACCTCGAGCACTACCCAGAAGCCCAACCAGCGTGCTTCTCCCACGTGCTGCTGGCACAAGGAATACAAACCCCCTCACCACGACCTCCAGCGCCCTGCAAGGCAGGGCTGCGCTCAGGCCTGCAGGGAGCCCTCGTGCCCCGTGCACCTGTCACAGCCACAGCGGCCCTGCTCGGTAAACCCAAGGCCCCCGTTTCCTCTCACTTCTGAGTCCGCTCTCTCTATTCCCTCTACCTGGAATGCTCTTGGACACGTTCCTTCTCATCGTTCAAGATTCTACTTGAAATGCCTCAGAAAAGTCTTTCCAGAATGTTCTGGAGTTGCCTTCCGTGAAAGGCCTACCCGACAGTACTCACCGCTGCCCCCCATCACCTCCTTGCCTGTCACCTCACATCACTCCCTCCACAGTGCCCACTGCTTTCCAAAATGAGTCATTTGCTCCCCAATTTATTTTATGCCTCCCCCACAAGTTCACCCCACAAATACACCGCCCGTGTCTTGCTCACCAATCCACTCCTAGAACTGAAAGCGAGGCCGGGCCTCGGTCAGTTTCCACTGAACGAATGCGCTCAGGACAGAGGTGACTCCCAGGGACAGAACGCCTCCTCGAGGTCGGACGCCCCGCGGTGAGAACGCACCAGGCCTCGTTCACTTCCCTCCTCAGGAGGACTGTGTAGAGGAAGGAGTTGCTCCCCGTAGCGTCAGCTGAGTGCCCTGAGCTTCGGAAGCCAAATAACTTGGCCAACGTCGCATCAGGTAACACAGTGACGGTGTCAGGACTCAGATCCAGGTGCTGGAGAATAAGAAGCCTCGGCCAGCACTGTCCTCACCACAATGTGCTGTTTTACTTCCCTCACAGGGCTTTTCAGTTACCACCTCGTTTGATCGTCACAACCGTCTACGTCTTACCATATCGGGTTTTCAGACAAGGAGACCAGACTCAGAGAGCCAAGGAGGTCAGTCCGAGGAAACAAAGCAGCTTCGTGACACGCGGGTCTCGGGGGCTGCGACCCCGGCTCCGGCCCCTGCGGATCCCACCCGTGCACAGAAGGAGACAGAGATGGAAAGTAACGTGGGCAAGGTCACACCGCCGGATACGGAAGGGGCCGAATTAAAACGAGGCCGACGGCTTATCGGTCAAATGAACTTCCCAACCTATGATCCTGTGCCGCTGTCAAACGCTGCACAAGCTTACGACGACGGTTACTCCAGACGTTCTGGGGTAGGACCGAGACTTTACTGAGGACGCGAGCCACGCTAATGCAAACGCGAGGAGACCGGGGCAGGAGACGCAGCTGAAATGGGACGCGCGTGCCGACGGCCGCAGGGGAGCGTGCTCCCTCACTGCCCCAGAACGCGAGAAAACTCGAACTGCACGCGTGTTGGGCTTCGATCTCTACAAAGGAGACTCTTACTTATGAACATTTAGTATTATTTAATAACATTTTCCTACACAGGAGCGGATAGGTCATTACAAATCAGGGTGAACACTGTTAATGATTCCAAGAGCTTCACGTCTCTAGAGAAAACAAAAAAAAAAGTATCCCCTATTAGAAACAGGAAAGTCTTTTTTCATACGTGATTCCACGTGCTCTTCTGCCAAACGTGAAAGATTTTCTCTCCAAAAAAGCACACCACTTCGAGGTATTCGCACAACGCTCACGAGGCCTTAAGAGAGCAGGCAAGAAAACCCGAAAACCGATGATAAGGTGCCGCAAAAACAGGAGCCACGACTTACGTGTGGCTCCACGTTGGCTCCGCCGTTCGCTCTGTCGCGGGGCGTCTATTCCCCACTTAACGCCGTCCAAACCCGAACAGGAAAACTTCGGTTGAGTAGCAGAAGTCAGGTCTCTGCTCCCAAGTATCGTAAGTTTTAATGATATGAATTCTTATATTTCCCTTCCCTCATTATATCAATAAAAAGTTGCGAGGAAAACAAAAGATAATTACGGTATCAAAAACTCCGATGATGCTAGATTTCACAGCATGCTTATGCTGCAGTGTGCTACTGAAACAATTTGCATTGAAAATGTTAAGTAGGTATTTATCTCTATCACCACAACTATAAATAGGACGGTATAAATCAGACGCCGTGACAGTTCAAGTGGAGAATTTAGGAGCAGAAAGCAGGAAGATTTTCGGCAATATATGACAAATTCAATTATTTATTTAGGCTTAAATCTGGTTTAAAAATGTAATTAAATTTAAAAAATGCAATCAAAGCAGATTTCTACATAGCGCAAGAAGATGAAGGACCAGATTATTTTCATTACAGAGATTCTGATGTAAGGCCAAATAAAAAGAAAAAAGAAACACACCTTCACCATGGCGGGTGACTGTGCCCTAAAAGATTCTTTCATCAGACAAAAATGCATCTCCTACAACATAACATAACTTTAACATGGGGGAAAACGAGGTCATTTTTTAAGGTAAACTGTTGTTATAAGGTAACTTTTAATTTGCGCACATAATGTAAATTGCTATGGCGAGCGCACGTTGGGTCCCTGAAACAACGGTAGCCGGCTTCAGATGTGACCCGGCAGCCCAGGTGTTCAGGAAAAGTGCTGTTAACAGTGAGGATTGATGGTCTAATCAAACTGTCACAGCCAGATCCTCGGCAGGGTGGCTGGAGGATAATATTCAGAAAGCAAAGCACATGCTTAGTGTTACTTTAAATTGATGCTGACATTTTCAATTGTGAAAAGAAATTTTTTCCTAAGTAATATAGGAAACAACTCAGCTAACCTTCCGGAGGATATCAGATAATCATGGTAGGTTGTTGTGTAAAAGCTAACTTCTCAGAAATGTGAGCACATCTGAAATACAAATAATCAGACGCTGCAGAGATTTACTATAGTAATCAACATTTTAATTACTTTCTGTTTTCTTAGATGTACAGTACTATTGCAATGAATATTCTCTCCACGTACAAACAAAGCAATATTTTTAGCCTCGTATTTGCATTTGGTGGCGAAAAATTCCCACAAGGGTACAAATAACCACGAGTCACGTGCTGATTAATCTGAGACTTCTAAAGTCACGTGTTAATTAAAGTAATTAATATGATCTTTCCTGGCAATGCCACACATTTGTCACATGGCATGCACAGAAAAACTGATTGGATAGTCAGACTGCAAAAAAATGTCCAACCCCACAATGTTAAGAGTTTTTTGTTTTTTTTTAAATCACGGACGATGGCAATTCGATAAAAACTGAGTGCCTAATTATTAAAACAACAGTTCCTCCCAGAAAATCACTAGACCAGGCTACAGACGTGTGATGATTTACAAATAACTCAAGTGTGCAAGGAAGTGTCCCTCACGTAAGAGAAAGGCAAAAGGCAATGCAACGTGGGTGACCGCGGCCGAGCGTGGCCCCGGCCAGGCCCCGGCTGGTGGCCCCCGTCGCACAAGAGGTGCTCACGCGGGCCGGGCTGCTCCGTATTCCTGGCGAGGGCCCGGGCTCGGGATCAGCAGCCAAGGACAATCAAGTGGGCTAAATTGCTTCATGTTTTCAAGACGTGTTATAAAGCATTCTCGTGAAAATTTTTCGCTCCGTCATTCCTGACCTTTTTGAAACGGTGCCCCAGTAAGTATTAATATTGATAAAAACCACATTATCTCCGTCATTCACCGCTGACACCCAGGCGCAAGGAAACACAACACAGCATCCCTGGTGCTTATAACACATAAAAATGACGAAAGTAGAAACACTGAACTTTCTTTTTCGTATGAAATCACGACGAGCTTATGCGCTTTCTGGTAAGACGGACCCATTTCTTCAACGCTGCCCTTTAAAAATTTCTGAAAAAATCTAATAAGATGTAAAAGAAACCACATAAAACATTTCAGGAAATCAATTTAAAAACTGTTAATATGTATGAGGGAAACACTCTTCTCCCCAAAAGGAAACCCTACGCATTCTTCCTCAACAAAATGAATTTTGCCGTGTTCGGGTCTATAAAAAGACAAGCCCCCCGGCCATCCACTAGATGTGTCCGCCATGTCTTCTTTTACAAGGAGTCGAGGGTTCGCGCCTCCCCTCCGAGGACTGGACAGGCAGCGGACACTTCTGAGCCACAGGCTACACGAAAAGGAGTATATTCCCACGAGGCGCAAAACTGCCAGTGGGAACAACCCACGGCAGCCACGGTGCTTATTTAAAAAAGCCAAAAACCGGCTCCACAAGAGCAAGGGAGCACCGAGGGATTCCACGCACACACTTAGCTCAAGATCTGGGTAACGTATTTGAATACAGGGTTTGGAGGACTGAGTGTTAACGGTACTTTCACGTGACTTTTTCAGGGACAAAGTGGGGCCTCGCTCTCGCGTAGCCATCTCCCGCTAAGAGCAAGAAAGTCTCGATTTTATTTTTAAAAAATGTATACTCACCTCCATTCCTTATTTTTCATTACTGAATTACATACGGCATGATACCATTAGCTTCCTTGACAATTCCTACACATTGCAAAGTAAAACCTTCTACCGGCAGTTGGCTGACAGCTAGCCCTATGTTAGAACACAGACTACCGTATTTACCACTAACCTTGGTATGACAATGTATTAGACCCTTAATTCTGAAAGCTCTTCTAGAACATCAAGAGTCTGATAACATGTGTTCACATCGAAACCAGTGGACATAAAAAGATGAAATCTAAAGTTAATATATTAAGTATTACTCTCTTCTTCCACTGGATGATCATTAATTGATATTTCAAACATCCAGAATATTTTTCAATATTTCCTGTCAAAGTATTGTGAATGCAAGGAAAGAGGGGATGTGTGACAGAAGAACTTTAGAACTGATCTGATGCGAGGCAAATTAGAAATTGCTTTGAACTCACATTTTTGTATTTGGCTACAGAAAATACGGGTTTATTTTAATATAAATATAACAATCTTCTCAATCCTTCCAAGACACACGGGCAAGTAACTACCACGCTTGCTGGGGGGAGTGTGACGGGGAGGATGGGTCAGATGTGACAAGGCAGGAATGCCTTCAGCGGTTCCTTGTGCCCGTTCTCAAGTTCATACAAACAAAACAATCCAATAATCTGGAAAAGACTTACACGTAGCACTGTTTTCGCAGTAAAAATTTAGAAATATAAATGTTCATTAAATAGCGGTATCATGACACACAGAAACAACAGAATATAAATCCATTAAATTACAATGTAAATCTATATCTATAAAAATAAAATGCAATGATTTCTGTGACATATGGAGGGAGCCAAGCATGTTGCAAAACATTATGGTCAGTATGATTCCCACTTACACAAAATTTTATACGTACGTTTATATATACACACGAGAAGTAAGAGGTTACCGTTGAGAGACATCAGCAACGGTCTTTGATGAGATTTATGATTCTATTTTTTGTACTTATCTATGCTGACTGCATTTTTAACAATCATTTATCTCAAAGCTTCTTTCCAAAGTAAAATGTTGTCTCTCGTGAAGAGATTGTGAAGTGAAATGAAAAAGAAAAAGGAAATGGCTGTATTTTTAGGGAAGAAAGGTCAGATGCGAATATATGGTTTTGAAGGGGCTGTACGCTTTGAAGACTTTGGGAATGTTTATTGTTCCTACAGAGAATTCACACACTCACTCTTTCATTTCCGCAACGAGTGGCACTAATTTAAGAGGTAACTAGAAGTTACCGGTGTTCCACCGCTGCCACAGAACGTGTTTCACGGGACGCTCACAAATGAGTCCTGGGTTCCCCTCTTCTGCGCAGCTATCACTGACATCACATGCAAACTAAGAGACATACATGTGCATCTGCTATCTGTTATGACATTTTGGTCAAAATACTAAATTGCATCTTAATTACAGCTTCAAAAGGTGTGTACTTACAGGTATAATATATTCAGCTGCCTTTCACTTTCAGGACATAATTGAATATACTTAAAAAATGCAAGTTAACAATTTAAAGCTCTGAAAAAATGATGTGAACCAACATTCTATTTTATTCAAAGTTTCACTGACACCATTAAATTATCATTTTCATGCCTCACATTTGTGATGTTCTAAATATATTCACAATGTAAACAGAAAATCTGGATTTCTACGTAAGGACATTGATGACAAAATGGGAACATATTATGACGAAGCAAACAGTTTGCAGCGACCTGATCATGTATTATACTCAAGATAAAAACCGTTAAAAAATAGTGGAGAATTGATGATCAAGACAAAATTCATAGAACACTAATTATCATTATTATTCCAAACAGGAATTATTACAGGACATCATCAAAAATATGGACTACTTATAGAATTTCTAAGTTATTTTAATAAAAGAACAAAGGCAAATAAGACCTAATAAAATGTCTAAGTATCTATAGACATTTTAAATTTTTAGGAAAACTCTCTGAAAGATCAACAGAATTGCAAACAACAAAAACACACACACGCATATTTTGGTATGATGAATTTGAAAATTAACAAGCTATGTCTGAGTTACAAATAATGGTCCTAATTATTTTGTTCCTGAAATAATACACTGAAATACTACCTGAAAGTTGTCTGATCAGTAACAAAGTCATTGACAAATGAAACCAAGATGTCTAGCAATCAACCCAAAACTAGCTTCATGAGAGGGCCATGTACTGTGACATCAGGCTTCCATTCTATACAGACAAATAAAGTTGCTGATCAAAAAATCTCAGGATGTCAAATGTTGTGAGTCGAATGCTTACAAACAAGAGATGATAAAGGCTGGTTTTAGGCTTCTCCCTATCACAACAGCAAAAATGTATACTCCTATTGTGCTTTTTGAACTGCTCATCTTCCGGAAAAAATGAAATAAGTAGGCCTTCCGATGGTAAGGAAAACATAAATTGTAGGAAGCAAGAGGTTAGGAGTTCATTTCCATTAAACAAAAGTCCCAGAAAACAAGCGGAAAAGATAAATGAACTTAACAATTGGAAAAGTTAGGGAATGAGAAAGTTATGGGACTAAACTTTTGCTTATTGGAAAAACCTGAAAGTAAATAACATGAGAATAACGAAAATGGCAGCTGACATAAAACGGTGACAGGATACAGTCTAATGAGCAGAGTCATACGCCAGAAAGTTTAACAAAATTAGCACGGGAACACACAATGACGATCGAAAGACGGAGTGTAGCATCAGGACCAAGTCTTAACATAAAGCAGACTGGATTCAGAACTTGCTCAGGAAAGGCGGTCAATTCTCTCTTTTGACTAAATGTGCTTTGAGCTCAGGATATGTCACATGCATATTTTTATTTAATGACTTTAAAAATGTGGAGAAAGACTCTTACTCCTCTGACTCTCCTTAATGACAGAAAATTATTACTAACGTTACTGAAAGCCCTGAGTAACCAATGAAAGGAGTGATCAAGATAGACTGTGATATTCTGGGCCTTTCAAAATGGAAGTGCAACCAGAGCGCGGTGGCATTGGTAGACTCCGGCCAACAAACGAGAAAAGAAATCCGACACTAAGATTTCTGTTAAGAATGGCAGCACCGCTAAGAAAGAACCTCAAAGTGACAGGTGCACCTAAAACTAGCGTGATCTTGGACATCCAGCCTGTAGGCCCATCGCACTGCAGCGCCACAGGGCAGGGCGCCCGGGCCTGTGCCTACAAAACCTGGTCAACAGGTAAACACTACACGCTAGAATCCAAACAACCCGAGTCCTGGCACAGAGGCTGAAGCATACCTCACATGAGAACGCCGTCACTCTCTCTATCTGCTGAGTGAAAAGGAATTTGAACCTTTTATTTACTTTTATTTATTTTGAGAGAGAGAGAGAGGGAGCGAAAGCAAGCATGTGTGTGTGTGCACAAGTTGCGGGGGGTGGG
>NW_026526710.1:84341944-84481944 GCF_024362965.1 Panthera pardus | reverse complement strand
CTGGGGTATTACGCTATGTGAAAAAAGTAAAATGCAAAAAGATAAGTATTGTATGATTTCACTCATCTGTGTAATCTAAAAAATAAAACAGAAACAAACTCATAGACACAGAGAAGACAATGGTGGTCACCAGAGGGAAGGGGCTTGGGGGGTGGGTGAAATGGGTGAAGGGGGTCTCTGTATGGTGACAAATGGTAGCTAGACCCATGGTGGTGTTCACTCTATAGTGCATACAGATGTCAAATCATAAAGTTGTACATCTTAAGCTTATATAATATATGCCAATTATATCTCAAGAAAAAAACGTAAGGGAAAAATCTGTGACAAAACTGGCTACTGAAGTAATGTAGAAAGATATTCTTTCTACAGAAAGAACTTCTAAACTACTGAGCACTGTGATATTTTAACTACAATAAAACTCATAATAATGAAGTAATTCTAACAGGAATTTTTTTTCAGACCTCTGATATCAACAGATGAGCAGTTACTTCCATCAAAAGGTTTCCAATATATTTATATGTAATAATTAAATGCAACTTTAATTTTAAAATCTGTATAGAACAACAAGGAAATATTCACGATGGTATGGCCTATTATGCACCAGTAGCTGAATTCACTGGCCTCAAATGTGTATTACACGCGCGGATTTATCTTGCCATCAGTTCCACGGTCTGACACGTACTCCTACCCCTTTCCTACTGCTAAATGAAGAATACTGCCCCTTTGTTCAGTTGACAGACCTTTTCATTGTGTACTATTCTCAAGAAAAATCTCGTTTTATACTTTATATCGCAACGAATGCTAACAATAATGATGCGATCATTGGAAGAAACAAAGTAAGCCTGTAATTTCTGTAAACAGCATCACTATAAAAGTTTCACAGCAAAATAAGCTTCAGACTAAAAACAAACATGTCTTACTCAATTACACAAATACGCTCAGACTTCTCCATTTTTTATAAATTCTATTTTATGAACAAGCACCTTAAAAGGGGGGAGAATTACGTTCCACAAATACACTAAGGTGCACATAATTTACCAGCAGTTACTAAGATTAAAAGTGCTGAGAAGCCATTAAGCATTATGTGCAACACTATCAAAAGATCAGCCATGAAAGAGCAGAGCTGTACCAAAGAACTATGGAACCACCGTTCTTTTTCACCAAACAAGGATGTAATGAAATTTGCAAAATTTGTGGACACAGATGACTTTTGAATTGCCAAGATTTTGAAGAACTAGATGATCTAAGGCAAGTGTTCCTGAAACTGTTTTCACATCTGTGAAATGTAACAGTTCCCTTTCATCCAAAAATTGGGGTGTGTGGGTGGCTCAGTCGGTTGAGCATCTGACTTCAGCTCAGGTCATGATCTCACAGTTCATGGGCTCAAGCCCGGCATCGGGCTCTGTGCTGACAACTCAGAGCCTGGAGCCTGCTTCGGATTCGGTGTCTGCCTCTCTCTCTGCCTCTTCCCCTGCTCGTGGTCTGTCTCTCTCTGTCTCTCAAAACTAAATAAAAATGTTCAAAAAAAATTAAATCCAAAAATCTATATTGTTCTGCAGTAAGCTACCTTGTGTCAGGACAAATTACACACAGCCAGGCACTGACATCTGCCAGGCACATGAAGTGAGACCCTTAGAAAGCCCTATAGAATATAACCTCCTTTATAAAGGCTGGTAAGTTATTTTCAAAAAGTTAAGTTACCCCTTTAGAATCTTAGTGGTTCTATAAATATGGTCTAAAATCATTACTAAAGCTATGAATCCTTCCACTAAGGAAAAGAAAGTAACTCTCCACTCCACTTCAGAACATCATTACTGCAGTAACATCAACCTAAGTCTCCACAACCAAAACAATGAGGAACCAGGACAGTCCCCAGAGGACACGTGCGAAGACGGGGGACACCGCCCACCGAGCAGCAAGCGGAAGCAAGCTGTCACAACCGAGGAAAGCCCCCTGGCCGTCCGGATGGGGCCTCAGCAGCACAGTGGGCAGGAAGGGCTGATGGAACTGGTGCTAAACCAGGGGAAACACAACTGCAAAGCAGAGGCCTGCCGGCGAAAACCGGGCACTTGGAGGAGGCGGCGGCTTCTGATTGAAATTCACGGTTTCCGTCTCTCGGTGCAAACCCTTCCATCTGCAGGGACAGAGCTCGCCCAGGCTGCGTTCTCAGACACTGCAGCAGGCTAATCAGGACTCCTAACAAGCGAGGTCAGGCACGGCTGCCGGGAACCCCGGCGTCTGTCTGTGAGGAACGTGTGTGGGCTTCAGGACCCTTCTCTAAGAGCTGCCGTGCTCTGCAGAAACCGCTTCTCTACGCCACGAATGACAGCGGGTCCCTCCGCCGTCAACCTCACGCTATGCAAGGAAGAACACTAAGATTTCCAAATCAAATTTTGCTCATAATAAATGTGAGTGAAATAGCCACATAAACTAACGGTTCACACTGATATTTCAGATAAATTTTTAAAGAGTGATGATCTTCTAACACATGACATTTTTGTTGGAAGTCCATCCGGTGTTCTGCATTAATGGCATTGGCCAGAGAGCAGTCACTTCAGCGCTCACCAAAGCTTCCTCCTGCACTAAGTGGGGCACTTCTCTTCCTAGCCAGACAACTAAATAAAAATCTTCACACCACCTTTTCTTCGCTGCGCACCAGCACATGGGGTGCATCATCTGAATGTGGGAGGTGACCGTCTTACCAAAAAGACCGTGGTGCACGAAACAGGGCCAGAAATAAATTATCGTCGGTCCATCAAGTGGCCCCGTCTCATTTTATTTATACATTCAATAACATAATGAACGTCGGTGGATTCACCACCAAAGCTGAGAATTAGAACAGTGTGTACCAGATTTTAATTTATCCCGACCTCGAACTTCCAGCTGTGAATGATTACCTTCTCAGATTTTTGTTCACTCTTTCCTTATTTTCATCATCATCAACTCTAGCAGTTGAACCACTTGATTAAACTGTTTTGGTTTTAACCACTTCCTGAGAGGCACTGGAGACCTAGGACAGGAAGAACACAACAGACGAAGCAGTGCCGAGGCGGGCAGGCTGGGCTCCAGCAGCAGCCGAGTTAGGAGCTCTGACCGGTGGCTCTGAGCGTGTCCGATTCCAACCAGAATGTCCAGAGGAATTTAAATTCTTTGTGACACTGGCACATGAACTCTATCATGAGTGTGAAATCTGCAGAAGTCAACGGCCTACAGTACAGTAGCTCTGTGCATGAGACATTTACTCTGCTGAGGAGCCCACGGCTTCTCTGAGGTACAGAGAAGGTCCCTCGTCACTGATGTGGTCTTTGGGACCCTCTGCCAGGTGCAGGCAGAGTAGCTATGCTCTTGTTTGGTTTTACACGGTTCTATTCTACATACATTACGTTTGCTGTTTAACAGAAGAGAAAACTTAAAAATGCATTGAAGCTTTGAAATATGTCCATATACTGTTATCATTACAAGTATGAATAAAAAAATAATAAGCATTGGGCTAAATCCTTTGTTAAAATTTTTCCTCACCTTCAAAATCTAGTAATCACAAAACAATGTATTTTAAAAAAAAAACAAAAAACCCAAAAAACCATAAATGTAAAAAACTTGATATCCAACAGTAAGTCTGCCAATATGTGTCATATCCATGTCACGTGATTTATAAATGTGAAATGAGACAAAGACATTGTGAACACCACAATGTTGTCATAATGAAAAAGAAAATCATCAGTTGTAATTAACATGCAAAAACTTTGAGTTTAATTTAAATACAAACTTCCATACGTATGTTCTGCTGAATCTGCTGTTTCCCATAATCATTTGCTCAACCAGATTAGCATGGAAAAAGGGGCACAGATATTATTTAGACATTAGCAACTGAAAGCTTCTTTAATACGTATTCATCTAAAAACAAGCACTCTTTAAGTTACAAAATGTTACGCGTACATAGACTGTGATTTTTTATAATAGTAGAACTATAAATTCATGCTCACTTCACCACAACCCTGACAACTGAGAACAGGTGTCGTCCTCAGCATCACAGATGAGAAGGTGAGAAAGTCACACTGACTCAGAAGAATGCACTTGAGCTTGGTTACACTAAGAGGCAGGATCATCTACAGTAACATAAACTGTGTTAATCTGTGATACCTTCTTCATAGTGTGATCATAAATCATGTATTAGACCAGCAAAGAAAAAGGCCATCTTACAAAAAGAAAAATTTCAGTGAAGATTTTAGTATCTTAAATCCAGCAATACTCATGGAGTGTCAATCACCCTCTGAAAAGCTGACAGAGAAAGAAAGCCACCAACAACGTCCTCAAGAAATCATCTCCTGTGGAAACAGGGCATACGCTGTAAAGTAGAATGTGTTAAACAGTACACTGGCCTTGGTGGGCAGAAGTGATTATAGAGAGTGAAAATTTACAGGGGCATTTCCAATAAGACAAAATCTGGACCTTGCTTGAACAGACAATACGTGTGACCCACCTAGAGGACACGGAGACATGGCTTCCAGCAGGGCAGTGGGCGGGAGTTTTTCATGTTGTCTTGACCCAACTCCTAGATCATGCTTACTACACCATGCTGGAAATCATCCATAAAACAAGAAAAGAACTGGAATTACATTAAAACTCAATGAAAAGGACTTTCTCTGAAAAGTAGGTCTCTATGTTGGGATCACATGCTAGAAGTAATTCAAAATGAAATTAGGTTGATTTACAGAAAAGTACTAGCATTTGACAGTTTTCAACCTCTGTGTTCATTTACACGATTCAATCTGCGGAGGTGCTAACATTTTAGTAAGCATCAAAGCCATCATGATTCTTCTGAAAGGGAATGAAGGATTGGCTAGAATGAAGGACGGTGCTTGGGTGAAACACTGGCATTACTACAGGGTCAACGCATCTCATATGGCACATCGGAGTCTGCTTGTTTTCTCCTGTGAATACTAAGGGCAACAGAACCATAAAACCAGTGGAGACGCCCTTTGCTTTAAGCTCACAATTGATTATACAAGTGACCCCAGTGCCAAGAAATGGGGAGAAATATCTTAGAGGGTAACTTACGTAAATCCTTGATTTTTCCTATCAGAGCTCCATAGCATAATGAAATGTAAACACCTTGTTTCTCATCTGCTAAAATGGATGATCAAATTTGCTTTGATCTAACTTTATAAAAATTACCTTCAGAAAGGTTATAAGTTTCCTGAAAACTCCTCAGGAAAAATTTTAATCTTGGACTTTTATAAGCAACTACCAAGACATCATGAATATAAAGAACCTCTCACAAAAAGTCAGTACTGTATAATGAAACTGTGTAAAAGTTGGTAATTAAGCATAATTGAAGGCTGCAGTGAACATATAGGCCTTTGTTCTTTTTAATTCTGGCACTGACTGGGAATTAAAGATAAGAGCTTAAGGCATATTTTAGTCAGAGTCCAGATGTATAAGCCCCAATGTTCTAAAAGTAATTTAAGTGAAATAAAAGAAGAGAATGGCCAAAAATATTCTAGATGCCTGCCAGGGAAAAACACCTATATTCCGAACGTTTAACATATTTGATCAATCATATTTGGAATCATTTATTCCCTGACTTTAAAAAAAAGTTAAAATAGCAGATATTCTCATATCCAAGATCTGAATGAATTACTAAAGCATAGCAAAAAAAAAAAAAAAAATCCCTTAAAAATTAATTTGTCACATTAAACAACAATGTATTATTACACGCAAAGTAATTTGAACGTTCATGCTAAAAAAGGTATAGACAGTTCACTATTGCCACAAATTCAATTGTCTTATTTCAATATAGGAATAAGAGAGGAGACAAGAGAATAAAGATTCTCAGTACTAAACCATACATCCATGGTCTAATAACTCACAAAGTAGTACTAGATGACATAATTATAACGTATGCAGTATCATTATAGTCTTTTGGGTTTCTTATTTTGGGAGCTGGAAGTGGCGGGATAGAGGAATTTCTAACCACACACACATAGCTATTCTTTATTCACCGATGTTCCATAGGAATATGATGAAAAACAAGACCAGTTAGAGATGGAATAAACAAGAAAGGGACTGATAAAGGACCGGGGCCTCGGGCTGAGAGTCCAGAATGTTTGGACTGGCAAGCAGGACAGAGGGGACCCAGTATGAGTGTGCAGGGGGAGTAGGCAAAGTACGTAGAAGGGAAGAAAATGGGTTATAGAGTCGAGAAAAGAACGTGTCTAACAAAATACAACGGGCGATTAAGGGGCTTCCTCGCAGGTTGGCTCTGCAGCGGGATGCAGCAGAAGGACACTGGAGCTGGAACAAGAGAAGGGCCCAGGCAGCCAGCCAGGGAAAGGAGACAGGGCTCACGGATACACGTCGCTGTGACAACGCTAGCCCACTTGCCTGCAGTCTCTCCCTGGTGTCTGCACTCCACATGACAGATGAACAATTCCAAGAGTTCTAACTTCCCTGGCTTTCTCTTACATACAGGGTGAACGGTCACCGGCACCGGGCTCAAGGCTCTTCTCGGTCGGACTCCAACCCAGCTTCCCAGGCTCATCCTAACCCGTCCCATAATCCCCTTAAATGAAATCCTCCTAGTGGCGGAGGTGCGTGGTGGTCCCCACAATGCGCAGTCTGTGGTCTCAGGGTTCCATCTCCTACCAGTCTCTGCCAACCCCACGCCCGAGGCCACTGCAGGCTCGTGGCAACAGGGCACGCGAAGCTCACACACACCTCACAGAGGGCCTCTCACCGTGCTCCGCGGGAAGGCTCTAAGTCCACGTTACACTTACGACGTAGCCCCAGCAAAAAGGTCCTTCCTGACCATCCATCCTAAAATAACACCTCTCCCAGACACTCTGGAATAGCACCCAAGCGTCTGTCCGTCAGAACCTTACCCCCACAGAGCTCTCTCTCACCTTTATGTTTGTATTATGTGTCTAAGCTGCACCTCAGCTCAGCAGCCCCAAATCTGAGGGGTGTAAGAACAGAAGCTGTTATCGTCTTCAAATACCAATACCATCTCGATTCTGGAACACAGCCGTCACTGTAGTAATAAACGTTTACAGGAAGAACGAGCCAACAGGGGCACCTGGGTGGCTCAGTCGGTTAAGCACCCGACTCTTGGTCTCGGCTCAGGTTTGTGAGATGGAATCCCACGTCGGGCTCTGCGCCGAAAGCGTGGGGCCTGCTTGGGATTCTCTCCCCCCGGCCCCGTGCCCCTGCCCTGCCCCACTCGTGCTATCTCTGTCTCTCTCAAAATAAATAAATAAACTTAATTAGAAAGAATAAGCCAATAAATAAATGAGATGCCTTTATCAGCATAATAACCTTGTGCAAGATTTTTTCCTCTCCTAAAACCTTCTTCTGTATCATTGTGTAGCTCTTCTCTTTCTTTGGATGTATTATGGACAACTGTATAAAAACCAATCTCTTCTAAAAAACAAAGTCATATAATAGTCATATAATATTCATATAATATTCATGATTTTTTAATGCCCAGGAATTAAATACAGAAATGAATGCTCGATAAAACGCTGGCTTAAAACTAAAGAATAATTTAGAAAAAGTAGAAAACAATCTTACATTTCTATAACAAATATATCTACCACTAACACTTAGAATTCCTCCACTACCAACTTGAGAATTTCTTTTAAAGTGGTAAGTACGGGGGCGCCGGGGTGGCTCAGTCGGTTAAGCGTCCGACTTCGGCTCAGGTCACCATCTCGCGGTCCGCGAGTTCGAGCCCAGCGTCCGGCTCTGGGCTGATGGCTCAGAGCCTGGAGCCTGCTTCCGATTCTGTGTTTCCCTCTCTCTCTGCCCCTCCCCCGTTCATGCTGTGTCTCTCTCTGTCTCAAAAATAAATAAACGTTAAAAAAATTTTTTTTTCAATAAAAAAAATAAAAAATAAATAAAGTGGTAAATCTGGTATTTGATCCACATAACCATGAGGCACTAAGAGCGGCTCTCATTCCTGACCGAACGAGAGAGGATGTCCTGGTATAAACGCATCCTCCCTCTCCCTGCCGAGTACATACTAATTCTGTCTGCTTAGCAAACTTTAGGAGCAATTGGTCTTCAAAATAACAAATAATCATGAGAAACAAAAAACACCATTTGAATCAATGCAAGGAAGTACATTAAGTGTTCATACCGCAGGGAAAGGACAGTTTTAAAAAAGTCTAATAGGACTGCACAATGCTAAACACATTGCCCCCACACCAAACAGCTGAAGGCATACACAGTCCCAAGTACTGACCCTACTTTACAAAAATTCCCATTGCAAAACTTCCCTTGAATTATGTGAGCATTGATTTATGTGAGGTGGTTAAAACATATTGCTCACATAAAACGGGAATTTGCCAGAAGGAAAAAAGCGAGGAAACACGAAGTAACAGAAGTACATGAAATGCGCGTACCACGGAGCCCACTCCATCGTGCACACACGGACAATGACTCCGGCCCAGAACTTCCCGGCAGTAAACATAACGAGGAAAACTCAGTTACATACAGGATTTGCTGGTGCTTAAGACCAAAATGACAAGTTGTTTCAGAAAGGCACAACCTTTCCTGGAATAAAGACCAGAGAGAAACTGGCCCCCAAGTCTCACAAGGAAGATGTGACCTGTTTTCATGAGCAGCAACCTGTAGCTCACAGTAAGAAAGATACTTTTATAAGGTTACTTCTTAAAACATCCCTAAATGTAAGCAATTATCACAAAAACCAGGAAGAAAGCAAGTAACACAGTGGAGGAAAGCGGCTCTCTCACGATGGTGCTCGCCGAGGGTGCGGGCGGAAGCATGTTCAGAAGGAAGGGAATATGCACCACGAACAGCACTAAAAACGCCGGACAGGCGCACCGAGGACAGCACTAAAACAGCCAGACAGGCGCACAGAGAACAGCACTAAAACAGCCGGACAGGCGCACTGAAAACAGCACTAAAACAGCTGGACAGGCGCACCGACGACAGCACTAAAACTGCCAGACAGGCGCACGGAGGACAGCACTAAAACAGCCGGACAGGCGCACCGAAAACAGCACTAAAGCAGCCGGACAGGCGTACCGCGGACAGCACTAAAACAGCCGGACAGGCGCACCGACGACAGCACTAAACCAGCCGGACAGGCGCACCGACGACAGCACTAAACCAGCTGGACAGGCGCACCGCGGACAGCACTAAAACAGCCGGACAGGCGCACCGAGGACAGCACTAAAACAGCCAGACAGGCGCACAGAGAACAGCACTAAAACAGCCGGACAGGCGCACTGAAAACAGCACTAAAACAGCTGGACAGGCGCACCGACGACAGCACTAAAACTGCCAGACAGGCGCACGGAGGACAGCACTAAAACAGCCGGACAGGCGCACCGAAAACAGCACTAAAGCAGCCGGACAGGCGTACCGCGGACAGCACTAAAACAGCCGGACAGGCGCACCGACGACAGCACTAAACCAGCCAGACAGGCGCACCGAGGACAGCACTAAACCAGCCGGACAGGCGCACCGCGGACAGCACTAAAACAGCCGGACAGGCGCACCGACGACAGCACTAAAACTGCCAGACAGGCGCACGGAGGACAGCACTAAAACAGCCGGACAGGCGCACCGAAAACAGCACTAAAGCAGCCGGACAGGCGTACCGCGGACAGCACTAAAACAGCCGGACAGGCGCACCGAGGACAGCACTAAAACAGCCAGACAGGCGCACAGAGAACAGCACTAAAACAGCCGGACAGGCGCACTGAAAACAGCACTAAAACAGCTGGACAGGCGCACCGACGACAGCACTAAAACTGCCAGACAGGCGCACGGAGGACAGCACTAAAACAGCCGGACAGGCGCACCGAAAACAGCACTAAAGCAGCCGGACAGGCGTACCGCGGACAGCACTAAAACAGCCGGACAGGCGCACCGACGACAGCACTAAACCAGCCAGACAGGCGCACCGAGGACAGCACTAAACCAGCCGGACAGGCGCACCGCGGACAGCACTAAAACAGCCGGACAGGCGCACCGACGACAGCACTAAAACTGCCAGACAGGCGCACGGAGGACAGCACTAAAACAGCCGGACAGGCGCACCGAAAACAGCACTAAAGCAGCCGGACAGGCGTACCGCGGACAGCACTAAAACAGCCGGACAGGCGCACCGACGACAGCACTAAACCAGCCGGACAGGCGCACTGACGACAGCACTAAACCAGCCGGACAGGCGCACCGCGGACAGCACTAAAACAGCCGGACAGGCGCACCGAGGACAGCACTAAAACAGCCAGACAGGCGCACAGAGAACAGCACTAAAACAGCCGGACAGGCGCACTGAAAACAGCACTAAAACAGCTGGACAGGCGCACCGACGACAGCACTAAAACTGCCAGACAGGCGCACGGAGGACAGCACTAAAACAGCCGGACAGGCGCACCGAAAACAGCACTAAAGCAGCCGGACAGGCATACCGCAGACCACACTAAAGCAGCCGGACAGGCGCACCGAGGGCAGCACTAAACCAGCCAGACAGGTGCACCGACGACAGCAGTAAACCAGTCGGACAGGCGCACCGCGGACAGCACTAAATCAGCCGGACAGGCGCACCGAGGACAGCACTAAAAAGCCGGACAGGCGCACGGAGGACAGCACTAAAACAGCCGGACAGGCGCACCGCGGACAGCACTAAAAAGCCAGACAGGCGCACGGAGGACAGCACTAAAACAGCCGGACAGGCGCACCGACGACAGCACTAAACCAGCCGGACAGGCGCACGGAGGACAGCACTAAACCACCCGGACAGGTGCACCGACGACAGCACTAAAACAGCCAGACAGCGCACGGAGGACAGCACTAAAACAGCCGGACAGGCGCACCGAAAACAGTGCTAAAGCAGCCGGACAGGCGCACCGCGGACAGCACTAAACCAGCCGGACAGGCGCACCGACGACAGCACTAAACCAGCCGGACAGGCGCACCGAGGGCAGCACTAAACCAGCCGGACAGGCGCATCGACGACAGCAGTAAACCAGCCGGACAGGCGCACCGCGGACAGCACTAAAACAGCCGGACAGGCGCACGGAGGACAGTACTAAACCAGCCGGACAGGCGCACCGAGGACGGCACTAAACCAGCCGGACAGGCGCACCGAGGACGGCACTAAACCAGCCGGACAGGCGCACCAAGAACAGCACTAAAACAGCCGGACAGGCGCACCGAGGACAGCACTAAAACAGCCGGACAGGCGCACGGAGGACAGTACTAAACCAGCCGGACAGGCGCACCGAGGGCAGCACTAAACCAGCCGGACAGGCGCACCGAGGGCAGCACTAAACCAGCCGGACAGGCGCACCGAGGGCAGCAGTAAACCAGCCGGACAGGCGTACCGCGGACAGCACTAAACCAGCCGGACAGGCGCACCAAGGACGGCACTAAACCAGCCGGACAGACATACAGAATGCAGACACTCCGTGGGGCTTCTGAACACTCCGCTGAAGGGGGAGTGGGGAGGCCCTGATTCACGGACGCTGAGGAGCCAGATGAAGGCACGAGCCTGAAAAGAGGGATTTGTATCTCCTTGGGGATGAGCCATGACAGTTAGCTCTAAGTAGGTCCAAATTTCTTCCCCCAAAAGTAAGTTGGAAACTTCAACAGACAAATGAGGATCTGAGAACTGACATTCCAGACCACTGACAACTTTGTTAACTTTCACGAGGAAAATTCATCAAGTCAGAGTTAGAAAATACCATTTCAGTAAGAAAACATTTGTCATGAAGCAACCATAGAACATCTAAATTACCCGTTTAATTGAGAAATATTTCCCAGATGCTGACAAGATACCTTTGGTGGAAAATATATACTCATCTCCACGTGTACCTTAATAAATTGTCAGTTTAAGTCAGTAAAGTATAAAAGGAAATTTTCTAAAAATAATAAATAACCTTGGCTTTAGATGAATTGATGTGACTTCTATCTATCTTTCCACGTAGAAGTAATTATTTAGAAGGGCCATCTGTCTGTTCAATCCCACTTGTTCACAATAAAACCATGTCAAATGATCACAGGACACTAATTCTACACTGGATACTGTCTGCAGATGGAGAAATGGGAAAATACAGAGAAAGAGTCCTGAGCTCACGCAATATGGAGTCATTAAAATAGGACAATCTCCCACTCGTTAAAAAGAGCAAGCCACGATGGAAAGAAGACAGGTTTTCCTCCACTGTGGCTCAAGAGTTATTTCTGGTGTGTGTGTGTATATATATATATTTTTTTAATCACAGAAGAGCCCATAAACACTTTATTTTTCCTAAATCAGGCCAAAATAAGAAAGAAAGAAAGAAAGAAAGAAAGAAAGAAAGAAAGAAAGAAAGAAAGAAAGAAAGAAAGAATCAGGGAGGGCAGAAAGGAAACTCTGCTAACCATTCGAGTAAGAGAAGAAATAAGAGGGAAGGCCAACAAGCAGCAGGGGTGGGGAGAGACGGCCCAAGGCCAGCAGTCATACAGTGTGACCCACAAGTTGGAGAAAGAACACTCCATGGAGATCTAAGGTGGGCATATAGCACAAAGTAAAGTATCTCAGTGTATCCATGAGAATAAGCTACCCATTTCAGTGACAGAAAACAGTATTTACCCCACAGAAAATCACGAGGCACAAACACGAAGAAAGATGCTGGTCCTTCACTAAAGAATCACGTGCCAACTTAGCCCAAGGTAACTTTTAAAAACAGACAATCAAGTGACAATAACAAATTAACCTCATCCTCTTCTGAGAGGAAAAATTTGAGTCTGTTTAAATATATGTCATTCACAGTTTTTATAAAAAGGTATTATTTTCTCATTTAAAAGCAACTTAAGTTTCTAATCAACGCAAACCACTGCCAGCAAAGCTTCAAAGGCAACTCCCTGTGCAAGTATATATGCTTTTCCCAGGACTGTTTCAGTCTGGGATACTTTCATGTTTCAAGAAAAAGAGTGATGTTTTCCATCTAAACTGAAAAGCAGGAAATAATGATGTTTTCATAAAATTTTAACATATAAACATAAAAGTTTATGAGAAGAGGGAGAAAGGAAAGGAGACCAGGTAGACCCCAAAGGCCTACACCATGTCACGTCTGGTCACAATGCGTCACAAGAAATTAGAACCAAGTATCAGAGTTGTGAGCATTTCTACCCCACCGTTTAGTCTAGGTAACACCTGGCATGTATAAAAGTGTGGGGGAAAGATTTTACTTAGCAATAAGATCAAAGGTACCATTAAAAGCAAGATGGCTAACCACAATCCCAAGAGTCTGATAAAAGGGGATAGGGCCAACACAAATCTCACAGCTCAAGAATCTGAAGGAGGCCTGGGGGAAACCCATTCACTGGAACAAAAGCACTAATTAGCCCTGAGCCTACCCCTGACCCCCTGCCTCCTCCCGGCTCCTAGGGCCTAAACACCCCCCACAGTCATGTGACGATAATGCTCTATCAGAGACTGAGAACCTGAGTAGAGGCCTACAAAGTGGCTTCACTAAGGTTGTGATGTAGATACCCATTAATAAATCGAAAAAACAGGTACACTTCCTTTGATCAGGAAATTATTTAGCTCTTAGACTGTCTAATGCATGGATCCAATTTAAAATTCTCTGGGTGAAAGTAGCTGGGGGTGCTTAGGAGCCTTCCTGAGATGCTGCCTGGGCAGATACCTCCCGCTGGTGCCTGGACACCACAAATTCAGAGATTCCCAGTGAGCCCTTTCCCTCCTCCTATAGATCCACACAAGCACTGAACTAGGAAGGCCATCTCCTTCTGTTGTTACATGCGCCTGGCTTTCACAAGAGATAGACTTATTATGGCTGTTTCAGTTGCGTAATTGTGCACAGGCTCGTTTTCTAGATTACTATTAGCAAATTCAAAGAGTCATAAAGATACTTTGGCTTACTATATTAAGAACAGAATTACTTATTTAAAATAGGAAATACTTTAGAATGAATTTGAAAATTAATTGGAATTTATTATTTTGGAACGTGAATCAGATGTAGCTATATTGAGTTCTTGATATTTAAGTGTATGAGACTTCAGAAACACAGTAATAATGTACTACCTTAAAATAAGTTCAGGCAAATTTAGGGACAAAAAACGATGTTCTCGCACAGGCCACCACTTCAGGTACTCATGAAGTCAAAACATATATATTTGAAATTATCTAAATTACTGTTGCTAATGACAGTCATGCTGACAAAAATTACTGGTTCATCAAACTACAGTGCAAGTACATGAATTTATTGGTAATAAATTATCATTTTTGCATACATCAGTCAAAGCACAAGGCCTAAATACTTGCAAACAAAATGCATTATTAATTTAATTGTCACGGCCTATTTGGCTAACTTCTATTACTATTTGCTATAATATGCAACGCATAAGAGGGGAGAATCAAATTTAAAACATAAAAAAGTAAGCTGATTATTTTGTCCTGGAGAAATTAAAATATAGCAAGCTTGCAAAACTATAGCCAAGGCATTAATGTTTTAAATAGGTAAGAAAAAAAGGTTTAACTCAATTTTGAGAACAGTAATGCCCAAAGTGAGGGTTCAACATGCTGATAAAGAGTTTCTTTGTTTCCTAAAACCATTAACAGCCATCAATTCCCTCGCCAAGGCAGGGAGGAAGGTGGAATGGAAGAAAAGAGCCCTTTGGCACCGACCAGGCGAGATTTTGCTACTTAAACAGGACCTTCCCCAGCTACACACATCTACTGGAAACCGACACTGCCGCTGGGGCCCTGGCTTTCTGACGTCGCATTTCTATGCAGTGAGAGGGAGCACCCCGAAAACACATACCGGAAACAAGTGTTCTGAGACACAGAGGTCTTAATAGAAACAGCAATTCAATGGAAGATGTACAGCTGAGGTGGGGCCTGCACCCTGGACTGCGTAGGGGGTTACGGCCCCAAAGACGGGACGTGCTTTCCCCACCTGAGATTCATTCTCTGATTTTAGGACCAAACCATGTCAGGTAAATGGAAAACCAAATAGCACACCTGGCTTTTCAATTTCTTGTCATGATACATAGGAGGTTTCTACTGCTCTTAAGGGCTTCAAGGATGAAAATATGTGTAAGGTGCCCAATTTTTCATTAGTATGAAACAATATGAACACTTACTTCACCCTTTACAATTCCTCAATAAAAGGCAAAATGATATAATTTGAGTCCAAAACATATACTAGTTATATGGTAGGAAATATTTTCTTTTTACTAATTAAATGACCTAGACTGTTTTCATCATTCGGAATTTATTTTGTGAACAAAATAGCCTCAGTACCTGTATATAAAGATTCTCAATGTGGATAATTAGTACAAGGAAGAACAATGGGATTAGAGTCAGAATAATAACAATTCTAACATGTATTCACTATAAGATATGGAATAAATTATTGCCTATTCCTGAATCTTGGTCCTTAGATCTATAAAACTGGAATAATAATGCACTGCTAATAACATGAGATAATGCATGTAAAAGCAACAAAAACATAGTACTTACAAAAGTTTTGTTTCTACTTTCATAAACACTCAAGAAACATAACTGACAATTCTTGAATTATAATTTAAATAATATAGAATTTTTTGAATTTCAAGAATAATGCATTCGGGAGGTGTTCAACACATACAGTCAGGCTCAAATTAAATCTAATGCTACCAACAGAAGTCCCAGAAACCCAAAGATAAAAAAAAAAAAGGAGGCAGGCATACACTCCGTATTTTGAGGCGGTAGTAACGTCCAAACTAAAACGCTAAGAAAACGGTATGCCCTCAAAAGAAGTGTCAAGGTAAATTGCTTATAAACACAGAAAATATTGGTAAGAGCATTTTAAATGTTTTAAAAAGGCAATTAAACATTGACAAATAAGGAAGAAGTCCTGGGAGGTCCTGGGCTATAGAACAATCTGCATCATGACTGACATCTTAAAAAAGTATTAAAAACCAAAAGTTTCCAGGAGCAACTACAGATGAGATGCCATCTCGGAGGGTTTGGGGGCAACCTACTGTGTCTGTGAAGGAAGAAGAGAGGGTTTTACTAGCTCTGCGTGAGCTGTACATTGTACAGATTTAAAAATTTCAGAAGTAGCCAAACTCACCTGATAGGTGACATTGTTCTATTTCTGCTCACCTAATATAATTAAGTATATGTGCCGAAGCTAATTATGACACAGTGGCAAGAGAAAAGGCGGCCTGGCAGTTGATGACATAATAATCGTAGTGTTATTTTTCATGACATGGCAACTATAGTATTATTTTGGGGATGACACAAGATGATTTCTTTTTTAGTGTCAGCAATGTTTAATTACAGTAAGAATTTAAAAATATTATTTTAAAACCTCAAAATAAAAATACAGGAAAAAACAGACCAAGTTTACTTTTACATACTTATTTTAGCCCATTCATACACATGTGCAGAGGTCATCCCCTCTAAATCAACTTTTCTACTGTTTCAAGATTATTTCACAAATTCAAAGTCCCTTAAATCCTTTCAAATATTTTTAGATTAGAATTTTTAAAATTAAAATGACATTAAATTTTGGGGGGAGAATGACATAAAATATATTATTCGACCACAGAGTACCACAAATGCAAACATGATGAACTGACTTGATAAAAATTCTAGAAGGCACTTAAACAAAGCCTAAAACGAAAACATAACTGTATTTGTTAAATTTTAAAAAATGAACAAAAATTACCTTTCTTTGGGGGTGCCAACTCCATGTTTGCCTAGCAGATGAGTATTTAAGTGCTTCTTCATTACAAAAGCAACCCTGAAGAAAGAAATAACAATAATTATAGAATTCAGTCATAACTCTCTACTAAAAATATGTCCAGAAAGTATTTTCAAACAGGCATTTATATATGAATACAACAGGAATGTGCATATTACAGTGGTGTTCTTGGTAAACCAGATGCTTGCATACAGATCAAATATACTGTGATATTTGAAGACCAGAAGAAATAAGTGAATTTAAATTAAATGGTTTGTTTTCTTACTTGAGTGTGTGAACAGGGACAAAAACAATGACTGTAGCTTAGTCACTGTCTTCACCATCAGAAGAAAGATAAAGCAACACCACAACATAACGTTCACTGCCCCCTAGTTGATCCCACACTTCAATCATGAAATGAGTTTGAGAAAATGTCATTTTATTAAATATTTAAGGGACTATAAAAGAGAAAATGAATAGCTTCCATGAAGCTTCCTTGAAAACATGGTAATAATTTGAAAAAAGGTTTTTAAAAATGTTATAAATGTTTATTGTGTCTCTGGCACATGCAAAAAAGAAAAAAAAATGTGCTTAAGTGCCAAGAAGACGTCAATAACTAAAACAAACAAAAAGTATTACCTGACACACTACCTTATTTCATACACAAATCAGCTTACTTAATTCAATTTTGATTTCATAAATATGAAATGGACAGGAATCAGCACGCAGTCCATGGAACACTAGTTATCTCCTTCTGAATACAGTACAACATCAATTTAATTACATCGTGTGATTATTTAAAACAATTTAGATCTCATTCAGAAGCATCAGACTAAAATGGTTCTCTTGATAAGCAAAAAAAAATAATAATAATAAATTTAATGTTATAACTTCCAGTGTAAAAGGGCTTGCAAACATTTTTGTTAATTATGTATTACAGCTGTCCTTCATAAAGTTAATTACCAATAGCTGAAAGGCAACAGAATCTATTTGCATATGTACATGAAAGGCATGACATATGCAAAAATATGATTTTAATTAGCATTCTATGATATGAAGGGCTACAAATCAAATTGGCATGTTATAAGATTCTTAACATTAAACACCGAATTCATCTGGACATGTTTGCACAAACGGGCAATGTAAGACTATAACGTACTGCGGCCTTCTGGAAGAGAAGTGTCAAAAGCTAAGACTGAAACAATTTCTAAAACTGTGAATGCCTCTTTTGTGTGTGTGTGTGTGTTTTTCCCCCATTTCTGGTCTATTTTGGTTATTTTCCTATAATATTAGGGAACCTCAGTTTTGAGGCTAAAACAATGTATTTGCATTTTTTAAATGACTGTGACTTCATTATTCAAATAATGTATGTGTATACACTGAAAATGACATTCATTCTTTTTTATATGTTAGGTAATAGATATGGACAATACATGCTTTACAACTATACATAACTGATCACGCTATCAATCATTAAAATGGAAAAATGATTACATGTAAAGAATCAAAGAGTGATGATATTAAATGCTTAGCAAGAATAATGGTACAAGATATTCTATATTTGTTTCTGCTTGATTTGGACAAAATAAATAACATTTTTCATTTCCTTAAAAAAGAATGCAGTAATAACAACAGTCCATTTAAGGCATAACTTCCCTACTGTCCTCTATTTTCCTATAATTAAAAAAACATAAAGCTAATAGCAAAGAGCAAAGGCTAAGAACCCAAAGTTGCAAAGCAAAGCTTATTTACATGACCAAGTATAATTTAAGAGACGTGAGCTTAGAACCACAGTGCAGTTTCTAAATGAAAAAAAAATTTTATTAATTAAAATGTTTAAGTTTTAAGACTGGAAACAAAAATATTACCCTGCACAGGGGAGCCAACTAAAGTACACAGCGAGAGAAAGCTTCTACCTAATATAATTTCTCAATTATCTGCTCAATGTAACACTAAATATTTGGAGGAATAACATTTTTTTTATTATGGGAAAAATTTATAATACTAAAATATAGCTCAATTACAGCCAAATGTAAAATGTCCATTCAACTGAAATCTGACTTGACATATAAAGTCTTTAAATTCGGTCTATACAAAGTACAAGTAGCATCAAAGTCTCAGTATCATCCTCAATTAAAAAATGTAACTCAAACATGGCTAAAATAATCTTACCAACTTACATGAACAAAACATTGCAAACAATTTGCGATTACTGAATGTCTTCTAGCTTTCACTGCCATCTTCATAGCACTGCATTAATATCTTTAGCATATTAACTGCTTTGGAAATTTTAAAATCTAGATACCATCAGAAATAAAACAAAAATAGCCACAAATTTGAAAAGTGATACAAGTGAAATGCCTTCTTCCTCATGAATACTTCTGCCTTTTGGCCTCCCCACATTTACTGATCACTTCCTGTGTAGCGCACGAATATGTCACATCAGACAGAGCTGCGCCTTCACGGAGCTTTCATTCCATCACCTGTAGCCTCCAACAGGATGCACCCAGCCCGCTGCACTCCTGCGGGCACACAGCAAGTCCCGTGCTTGGTAAGGAACAGTTCTAGACAGATGCGATGCACACAGGACAACACTTATGAGTCCTACCTCAGAAAATGTTAACACTAGTGAAACAGAAAAGAACAAGCATCTTGAATACTGATAAGAGGATAAACAAAAAGAAGAAGGAAGATCTGAATTCTATATTGGAATCAAAATTCTATATTGGAGGCTCCAGAACGTGGCTTATGAGGGAAGGAGGCAAGGAACTAGCAGGGGACAGAGCAGGGAACAGCAGGCCACAGAAGGAAGGGCAGCCAGGACAGCTGAGTATGAGCCTAGTGTGGGGTCTGCTCCTGGAGGGGAGGGTAGAGGGGAGGAAGGGGCAAGGGCTGAGCAGGTGGAAGGGCAGGGGAGGGCAGGGGAAGGCAGGATAGGGCAGGGCAGGCCGTGTGGTGTCCCTGAGAGCAACAACCTCACAGGCCAGACAGCCCAGGCTCACACTCCAGTGAGAAAGGAAGCCCAGTCTGAACACTAGTGGGACACGTCTGACTCCCACTCTGATGGATTCCTCTAGCTGCTGGGCGCAGAGGAGACGGAGGGAGGGGACGAGGGCAGGGGCCGCCAGAAGACTCTGGGAGGCACCCAACAAGAGGGGAACCTGCTGGCCTGGAGGTCAAGGGCGAGGTGCACGCTAGAATACACTCGCTGAGGTCGTCCACCTGCAAATGCCTGACAATCTGAAGGAACACCTTGAAATAATAAAAACAGTGTTTTCTATATATGATTGATTTCCAAGTATCTATAATTGCCTGAAATAGCATCACTTAAAATTGCTTTTGATGTCAAAAGAGCAGCACAGTAATAACATTTACATCCTAGCTATAGATTTCTACTTTTCAGTACAAATATTTCTTACTTTAACTTCTAATTTTAAACCGATTTCTCCTACACGATACGTCGACCTAATCACAGCCTCTTCCTTCAGTCCCTTAGGTCGTATCACTGCGGAATGATTTCCACTTCAGAGTCATCAAAGACTATCTGATTGATCTATTTAAGTAAATAAAACAGTGTCATGAATTTGGGGAAAGGGATGTGAAACAGAAACCTAGAGCCACAGCACGCGAGAGCCTCTAACACACAGCAAGTCAGGATGTTTAACGGGGGGCGGGGGGCAGAGGTCAGCTGTGCACAGGCCGTGTTCCTCCCGGCCTCAAGCCAAGACGAGCAGCAGCCGTATGCCTCCTGAGTCTCTGCCATGTTATTTCTGTGTCCCTTGCCTCTCTGACAAGGGCACATGCTCCTCAAAGACAGGCCTGTAGGGTATATAATACCTAACTGTGTGAGAATTTCTGACCATCAGGTCAACGCAGGCCACACAGGTTACAGGAAAGAGGAACGTGTGTGCTTTTCCGCAGTTAAAATCCAAACACATTAACACAGTAGGTCAACAAGAATCTGCAGGACTTGTTAACACACGACTATGAGGCAAGCCCATGTACATCCTCTTTAGGTCTTACTGAGGGATCCGAGTCCCCTACCCAGGTCTCCAGCGGGGCCCCCAACACCCATGCACACACACCCCTAACCACCGCCCAGAACACAGGCTACATGGAGACATCTCACAGGTGGTGTCCAGTGTCAACCCCTTCCCAGCACTGCCACCAAGACATGTGACTCTGGACCTGAACTTCTTGGTGTCACTTGCAGTCCAGCATTAATTCACCCTGTAAGCTCAGACATGTGACTTAACAAGGTGCCTTCGGTTTCCTCATATATCAAATGGATGGCAGTGACTGTTCCTACCTAATAAGGATGTGATGGGGAGAACACGATCATTGTTTGCACAGCACAGAGCATGGTGACTCACACATTCTTAACATTATACAAATCTTTGCCACTTTTAGCTCTTAACCACCTTAAACTCAAAGGTTCAAGGCCTAACTACCCCCCTCCCGATAATCGACCTCATTCCCACTGGCCAGCACCTCTCTGTAATCAGGCCACGTTAGCAGGAAGTTAGCCAAGTTAGCAATGTGGTAGGAACCCCACGTTCATAGGAGCTACAATGCAATTCAAAGCGATTCGATTCAAACACGAATTAAAAGGTTCACATGTTTTAATACCATCAGTAAGCACCGGGGACTCCAAAGTAAACAGCACTCAGGGCTACCCATGGAACAGACAGGAGAGGAGCAAGCAATGACGAAGAATGTTTAGGTGCAATCGCCAAGATCGCGAGCAGAGACCACAGAGAGCGGGAGCCACTCCGAGGTTCCAAAGAGGCCTCGGAGCACAACAGTTAAACGGGTCAAGGCATGCAGATTCCAGGCCCACGGACCAGGACGTGCAATGGGGAAAGAAGTAACACAGAAAGGTCGAGAAAGATTGCTAGAGAATTAGGTACCAATCTGAGATAACAAAGGAAAAAAAAAAAAAAAAAAAACAGCAGAGTTCTAAATCACGAAGCATCCTATGAGTCATGCCAAAAGCTTTAGATTTTATCCAGATTCTCAACATTTGCCAAATATCCTGCAGATGACTGTTCTGCAGGATGGTCATAGGGATGTTTCCGAACGGGGAGGGCTGGAGGGCGGGGTGTGAAGCCTCACCAGGCAACACTGAGTTGGGAGAGTCAGACACTGCAGCCTCCCAGTCGGAAGGAGCCTGTGAGCACGGAGGCCCAAGAAAGGGAGGGGAGATGTGTGCAGCTCTCTCTGAACCTACTGGACGGCTACATATTTTTGTCATAAAGATGAACGAACATCTGTTAGAACTCTGTCTTCAGGACACGATTAAGAAAATGCTGCTGTAGAGTCTGAGGAACACTGAAACAGGACATGAACATGACCGGATGTACACTTCAAAAGGCACGGGTTTTGCAGTCAGCAATGAGAGCAGGGCCTACTCTACCACTCACCATGGGAGTGGAGCCCACACATTTCTTTTTTTTAATCACGCTAATCCTCTCCTTCCTACTTTGTAGCGTGGGGGCAGAAATCCATATCTCAGAAAGTTTTAAAAATGAGATAACAGGGGTGCCTGGGTGGTTCAGTGGGTTAAGCGTCTGACTTCAGCTCAGGTCATGATCTCACAGTCCATGAGTTCGAGCCCCGCGTCGGGCTCTCTGCTGACAGCTGGAGCCTGGAGCCTGGAGCCTGCTTTGGATTCTGTCTCTCTCTCTCTCTCTCTCTCTCTCTCTGCCCCTCCCTGCTCAGGCTCTGTCTCTCTCTGTCTCAAAAATAAATAAAACCATTTAAAAATAAAATAAATACAATAAAATAGGAAAATTATCCTGGACTATGTAGGTGGACTCAAGGCAATCACAAGTGTCCTTTAAAAGTGGAAGAGGAAGGCAGAAGAAAGGAGGCAGAGAGAGAGATAGAACTACGAGACCGGGACCAGAGACGAGCTGCACTGCAGGCTCTGAAGGTGGAAGAAGCCGGACCATTAGCCGAAGAATGCAGGTGATTCTACTGGGGGACATATGACCATCTTCTTCCCCCACAACGGTCTCTTGGTGGCGGCAGTGTTCATTAGTTAATCTTACCTATCACAATCATTATAATAAGGGTTGCAAAATGACAATGTCCTAATTCTATCATTTCTTCTACATTTATTAGAATGACATTCTTCTAGAAAGAACTTCACCATTTTCACCTGCCTCACTGTCTCATGCTCTCCTCCTTGCTCCCTTCCAAGAACATTTTAAATGGACTTTTGTGTTTTCACTTTTATGTCATGTTTCACAATCAATTACCATAATTATGCTTTGTGATTCTCACACTGTCCCAAAATTAGCCAATGGAGGCCCTTTGAAGCTAGCTACTAAGTCCTTTTGACATCACTCCTCTTGGTGCCTGAGCATTTCCTTATTTTCCAGCATAAGATGTTCCAGGCTCACCATGTCTTTTCCCTGACTGGACTCAGCCCCAGTTTCTTATAGTAAGGAGTGGTATTTACAAAGCAAGATCTAGGTGCTACCTATGATGACTGCTACTGGGATATCACTAAATCCAAGCTCCTCTGGGGCACAAAACTAGGAAATAAATAAGTAAAGGAGCGTCTGAGCAGCTCAGTTGGTACAGCGTCAGACTCTTGCTTTCGGCTCAGGTCATGATCTTACAGTTTGCTGGTTCAAGCCCTGTATCGGGCTCTGTGCTGGCAGTACAGAGCCTGCTTGGGATTCTCTCTCTCTCTGTCTCTGTCTCTGTCTCTCTCTCTCTCTTTCTCATTCTCTCTGCCCCTCCCACATGTCCCGTGTGTGTGTGTGTGTGTGTGTGTGTGTGTGTGTGTCAAAATACATAAATAAAACTTTAAGAATAAATAAATAAGTAAGTAAACACACAAAGAAATATGGTGGGTATACTTCCTGATGGCCAGGAAAGGAAATAGACAGAGGATCTCAAATATAACGCTACTCTTAGGTAATGAGTATTCACTACAACAACTGAATGTATCCTTTCATTTTCTAAAATACTGTATGTTTTCAAGTGGCATACAAGCATGTTTTATATAAAAAAAAATCACAGTATACACAGAGAAAGAAGCAGCTTTTACTGTGAACCCTCCAAGTGGAAACGTGCTGATCATGACTACTTCCTGAAATCTCCAATTACGTGCTTCTTGCACAAGTTCTCAACCATCCCTGAACGCTCCCTGCTTCCCACTATTGTCAACTCTTGTCCTTCCTCTTACCTTCACGGGATGACATTACCATTCTTACTTCGAATTACTTCATACTAATTCCTTTCTGGGCACCAAGCGTAACCCCGTTGTGGATGAGTCTGAAATACGTACCTCCACCATGGCCTTTCCTGCGGCATGTTTTCCTTCTCTGAACTGACAATACCTTCAAGCAGGCCTGACCCCAGTCATGACCTTCCCTCACTAACGGTCTCTCCAAACTTCCCTGATTCCAGCACCTGTACCACGTGCCCAATTCAATAATCATATCCTCATGTTCATGAATCATCTGTTGTTTGGGTCACAACTGTTCCCTATCAAGACATTACATACTTCTCTCATTCTCCTATGATTGCACTAGAACAAGCCGTGTTAGAGTGTGAAAGCATCAAGGTGCTCTCCATCACAACTCACCCCGTATTCGACCATCACATCATCTGTCCCTAAATATGTTCATACTGCACCTCAGTCATAAACATTTTATGATTCCCTACTGAACTGAATAAAGCACCAAGCCTTAAGCGAGCAAATATCAGTCTTCAATAGTCATCTGAACCAGTTATCCCAATTTTTGGAATATACCCTCAAGAAAGAATTGGAAATGAAGGGAAAAAAGCTGCACTCCAACTGAAAAATAAAAAGACCCTAAATGCTCAATAGTAATGGCATGATTATATTAGGATATTATGCACCAATTAAAAGTACAGAAAATTTCTCAAGGCATATTAGATTAAAAAAGACAAAAACATTACGTACAATGTAATCCCATGTGTGTATATAAACGCACATGTATTTTTGTACTCTAGCATAAAAACAAACACAGACGTGAAGCAAATACAAGTCAAATTCACTTAACATGAGATTTAGTTTTAGATTATTTACATTCTTTGCTTTTCTACAATCAGTAAAATTTTTAATAGTGAAAAATAACATGCTGCTTTTTACTTTACACGGCACACTCGTGTCCCCTCAGCGCCTTGTCACAACCGACTGCATGAGCAGCACAGCCGCCACCAGGGTGACCGGAGCGAGCACGGACCGGGGCTCCCAGAAGGGAAGTGACTTTGACTTTTACAAGAAAATGTGGCAAAGAAGCTAAAGACGTAAAATCAAGATTCACACCTCCTGGCCTTGACACAGAGCTCTTTCTGCCTTTCTGTGCCTCCTGCGAAAGGAAGATTATGCCTCGTGAAGACAAGAAAAAAAAGAAAAAGAAATGCTACAGAAATAGAAGTATTCACAAAGAATATCATTATAGCATATTAAATACTGTTCTAAATGAACAGGACTCTTTAGAAACTAATGAGTGAAAAATCAAGTAGTTGATATAGGATAGAAGTTTTAGTTTTTCATTTTCTTAATTCAGAGATTAGGAAAGTACTTATAATATTTAAGAAGAATACACTTATCCTGTGGTGAAGATAAAAACTAAAAATTAATGACCAGTGAAACAGGTCAGATAAAACAATAAACACAACGCAATCAGTTAACAAAAATAATTATGCTTAGAGATAAACATAAAGATGCCAAGCGTTATTAAAACACTGGCCAGTGGGGTTAGAGCACATTGGTTTTATTATGAACAAAATCAAGATAAAATAGATATTTTGCTCTCAAAGTATCAAAAACCAAGATCATGGTATGGCTGTTTCTAAAATGTAAAATATGCTGCACAAAGTAAATCAACACTTAACTGAAGTATTAAAACTTCATTAGCATAACATTTAAATGAAATATGTTCTGGGCACCTGGGTGGCTCTGTTGGTTGAGCGTCCGACTTCAGCTCAGGTCATGATCTCGTGGTTTGTGAGTTCGAGCCCCGCACTGGGCTCTGTGCTGACAGCTCAGAGCCTGGAGCCTGCTTCGGATTCTGTGTCTCCCTGTCTCTCTGCCCCTCCCATGCTCATGCTCTGTCTCTCTCTCTCAATAATAAACATTTTTTAAAAATTTAAATGAAATATGTTCTATATCATCCTAAACGTATTTGTAAACAGGTTCCCATTTATTATTTTAAACATGACTTCACATAAGAGTTTTTTCCATCCACTTCTCTGGCCTATTAATTAGCACATTAACTTAAATGAACACACAAAAAAACTTGAAGTTTCTCAAAGGAATTCAAATCTATCAAAAACTTTATGTGGCAAATGAAGAAAAAAAATCTATGATTACATGAGATTTGTTTATTCCAAAGCTCAGAAGTTATTGGGTGTTAACACTTGAAAACTACAGTTCTCGGGGTGCCTGGGTGACTCAGTCGGCTAAGCATCTGACTTCAGCTCAGGTCATGATCTCAGGGTTCGTGAGTTCGAGCCCCGCGTTGGGCTCTGTGCTGACAGCTCAGAGCCTCGAGCCTGCTTCCGATTCTGTCTCCCTCTGTCTCTGCCTCTCCCCTGCTCACACTCTGTCTCTCTCTCTCTCAAAATTAAATCAACATTTAAAAAATTGTAAAGGAAAGAAAAGAAAACTACAGTTCTCAAGCTCTGTTACCAGATCATTCATTGCTAGGCCAAACCAATTATGTCTATCGGGATTTCTCAAGTATCTTACAATACCATTTCTTGAAATACCAATGCCCTTTTGGTTATAATCATCCCACAGAACCCAGAACTTCCACATTTGAAATCTGCCCTTGCAATTTTACATAAAACCACTTCCTCCAAAAACAAATTATCGACATCCCCAAATTTAAAATGACCAAATGTCCTTTAATATTCAAAAATTCTAATTATTATTTTCCTGAAGAAACAAAACTTAACAAAACTTTTGTTTATTCATAAAAACCAAAAACTCTTCTATGTGTCACACCTCTCCTGAAAGTAAGCTTTGTGTGCACAAAAGCAGCAGTGAGCTCTTAGATATAATGCAATGTTAGCTACGGCAATCAGACATATTCTTCCAAGAAACCGCGAGGTAGTGCCATAAACCCACAAACTCTCACACATGCCCACAGGGCATTGCCCACGCTCTATAGGGGAGGACAGGGAGATATCCAGAGACCCAGCACTCCTCCTTCTCAAGAGGTAATTGTTAAGGGGTCCTATAAGAATATCACTATTAGTATTGTCAGAATTATAAGTGTTACACCTTTCCAAGAATGTTAAATGTAGATTTTCCAGTACTAACCACATTCTTAATAGTAACAAAAGCCATCTCCTATTAGGTTTTTTGTTTTATTTGTAGGGAGGGAAATTACCAAGCTCTGTTCTGAGTGCTTTACATATATGTAACTTACTGAACCTCACTTTTAACAACCCATGCACATACTGTAAAAGTCGGCCCCCACAAGGCTGCACAGCCAGTGAGTGGCCTTCGGCATTTGAGCCCACGCTGTCTGATCAGAGCCCACACACTGCACTCGAGTACCACTGCTTCTCTCCGTCTTACAAATTAAAATTCATATATATTACTCTTCAGTTCTTGTGTCTGCATTTTTTAACTAAAAAGTCACTTGCCAAAATAAGTAAGGAAATCAAGGACAAAGTGTATTTGGTTTCTAAGTTTATGAAACAACACAGGCAGCAGCACAGAATCACTTGCTGAAATTGCGAGTGAAAACCCTGGGTCTAATCTAGGCTCTGCAGTGAGGAGTGATGTGGCCCTGGCTCAGTTAATAACAATGACACACAGGACACAATGACGTTACGACACTTACATTGTCTCAAAGACTACTATGAATTTAGTAAAACAACTGTATTAGTGGTAAGTTATAGAATAAGGATTGCCATAATTGATGAAATGACAATTAGAAGGGAATCAAAATAAACAATGCTAGATGGGTTCAGGATGGTTACAGGGAGGGAGGGAGGGAGGGAGGGAGGGAGGGAGGGAGGGAGGGAAGGAAGGAAGGAAGGAAGGAAGGAAGGAAGGAAGGAAGGAGGAAGAAGGGGGAAAGGATGATGGGTGGGAGAGAGAAGGAAGAAAGGAGGAAGGAAGGAGGGCAGGGAAGGAGGAAGGGTAGGAGAAGTGGGGAAGGGAGGGAGGGACGAAGGGAAGACATGGGGAGGGAGGGAGAGAGGAAGGGAGGAGGGGAAAAAGGGTGGAAGAGAGGGAGGAAGGGGGAGGGAGGAATAAGGGTGGAGAAATGGAGGGAGGGAGGAAAGAAGGGAGGGAGGAAAGGTGGTAGAGAAGGAGGGAGGGAAGAAGAAGTAAGGGTGGAGGAAAGGGAGGAAGGGAGGGAGGGAGAAGGGGAGGAAGGGTGGAAGGAAGGGGGAAGGGAAGAAGGGGGAAATAGGAAGGAAAGGAGGGAGGGAGGGAGAAGGGGGAGCAAGGAGGAAGGGTGAAAGAAAGGAAGGCAGCAAGGGAGGTGGGAAGGAAGAGGGAGGGAGAAAGGGGGGAAATAGGAAGGGAGGAGGGGAGAGAGGAAGTGGGGAGACAGGGAAGGAGAAGGCGAGGAAGGGTGGAAGAGCTGGAGGAAGGGAGGGACAGGGAGGAAAGAAGGGGGACATAGGAAGGAAGGGAGGGAAGGAAGAAGGGAAAGAAGGGTGTGACAAGAAGATACTGACCACAAGCCACCCTCACTGAAAAGTTTCCCAACGATTTCAACACACAACCCTTGGCCTGGAGCTGCCTCAACCCTTCTGAAGGTGGCAAAGCAGTGGTGGGGCCTTCTGTTACTGTTAGGTATTACCCTAGAAATGGCAAGTGGTAACACGGTCAAGGGAAATTAAAATTCGTACAGCACGCTGGGGAAAGTGCGGAGCAAGGCCCCGAGCGCAACAGACCTGGGGCTGAGTCCAGCCGGGCCATGGCGGAGGACACCAGCTCACCCTGGCCGTGAAGACTGCGTGGCAGGCGGTGTGGCAGGGCTTCCTGGGGTGCTGAGAGCCCAGGGACCATTCGGGAATTGTTGGCCGACATCGTGGCAATGACAAAAATTAGGACTCCTCCTCAGAACAGGAGGAAGAGGAGGACACAGGACACGCACCGGGCTTCGCACTTGCACACGAGACTCTGAGTCCCAGTTTCGCCCTTCCCGAACAAGAAGACCTCCCTCACTGGGCTAAACGAGTTTGAAAACCACACGCTAACACAAATTACCATTTTGTTGACAGAACGCTGTAGGCCAAGTAGAGCGGCGAATGTTTGCCTGGATTCTTCAGATACATAGTATTACTAACCTCAATTTCCAAATAAGAATATTGGGGCATAGTGGAATGAAACAAAACAACGGTTAGAGTAAAAGCTATCTATATGCAGTATATAGAAGCCTATACAGTAAAGTGTCGGAATATTGCAAGAAATGCACTAAGGTCTCGATATATGATTGCTATTAATAAATTAAGAGTCTCTTCCTACCCAAGCATATAATCCTGGTATTGTCCTTATTGATTAAATGTGCAAAAGCTAAAATACATCAGGGTGTTGATGTCGAGGAATAAAACACCAATCGATAAATCCACCAAACAAGTATTTCCACTTGTATATGTAATTTGTCCTCAAATTTCTTCCATGATGATGTTTTATGTAAATCTATAATACAATAACAGGAAATGAAGCGGATGTCAGTGGAGGAGTGGCGACCAGCCCCTGGTTCCAGTTCCGCAAGGGAACTGAAGGGCCGGGCCCACAGGGACCAGAAGATAGTTGACTCGAAGTTCCATTTGAGATCTCCTATTCCCTAAGACATACTCTGGTCATTTGCAGTAGAGAACTCGCCAGTACACAGTGCTGACCTATCCAACACCACCATTTCCAAGGTGCCTTAGTACAGGCACTTCTGATATCATGGTAATTTGGGGGTAGAGGGGTGCTTTTCAATTACTGCTTTTAAAATATTATTTGGGGGGCGCCTGGGTGGCTCAGTCGGTTAAGCGGCCGACTTCGCTCAGGTCATGATCTCGCGGTCCATGAGTTCGAGCCCCGCGTCGGGCTCCGTGCTGACCGCTCAGAGCCTGGAGCCTGTTTCAGATTCTGTGTCTCCCTCTCTCTGACCCTCCCCCATTCATGCTCTGTCTCTCTCTGTCTCAAAAATAAATAAACGTTAAAAAATAAAATAAAATAAAATAAAATAAAATAAAATAAAATAAAATAAAATAAAATATTATTTGGTAAACAAGAATACTTAAGTTGCAATTGACATGAAAATTAGTAGAAACTGGCCATACACATTTAGTATGTTTATGGAAACCAAAATATATTGCACTGTGTATAAATAAGAGCCAGAAACTGAGATTTTAAAATGATACAATCTACTTTTAAACTAATTTGGCATGAACACACCATTATGAGATACACGCAGATAAGGGGTAATCTGTATCTTGTATCAAGGCTTACATATAGTTAAGATAAATATCTTTTGTGGAACACAATTATGCAAAAAATTAGAACACAATAGAAAACATTTAATAATAAAATGTTATAGAATAGAATTTAATCTTTATTTAATGATTCAGCAGGCATATCAAAAACATGCAGTGCTTCTGGGAGATAATCATCATCATCAATTACTGCTGCATAGGAGAAATACAGAAGTGTCAATTAATAAGAGTTCTGGCTGAATTACTTCCCTATAACAATGTATAATAAACCGAGTGAACCAATTGAAATAAGAAACATTTAAGGAATTTTTATAATAATAAAGTCAGGATTATTTTGTTCTCCTTTTAAAATTTCTTTATCATCTGAAATAAGGTGTCTTAACAAAGTTTACTTAAGTGATAGACAGCAAAGAGGAATGTAAATTAGAAAAAGAATGAGGGGCGCCTGAGTGGCTCAGTCAGTTGAGCATCCAACTCTTGATTTCAGTTCAGGTCATGATCCCAGGGTCATGGGATCAAGCTCCACTTTGGGTTCTGGGCTAAGAGTGCAGAGCCCGCATGGGATATTCTCTCTGTCTCTCTCTCCCTCTCTGCCTCCCTCCCCACCCACCCCTCCCAGTCCTGCCATCTGCTCCTCACCCTGATCATACTCTAAAAATACAAAATATCAAAAAAAAAAAAAAAAAAAAAAAAAGAAAAAGAAAAAGAAAAAATATTCCAAAGACAAAGACAGACTGTCTATCCTATTCAGGAAGTTAGCATGTTGTTGGCTGTAGACTGCATCATGTACCACGTTGGGCAGATGCAGAACATTATTTCCATCTTTAGTTACAATTTTTGTTTAATTTTTTTAATGTTTATTCATTTTTCAGAGAGAGCAAGAGAGAGAAACAGAGAGACAGAGACAGAGCGGGGGAGGGGCAGAGAGAGAGGGAGACACAATCCAAAGCAGGCTCCAGGCTCTGAGCTGTCAGCACAGAACCCGACGTGGGGCTCAAACTCAGGAACCGTGAGATCATGACCTGAGCCATAGTCGGACGCTTAACCAACTGAGCCACCCAGGGGTCCCTTTAGTTAGAAATTAAATGCAAATTAAGAGGATATGTACAAGTGCAAGGTTGGCAAGGGGAACACCGCAGGTGCTCTGTACGAGGACGACAGGGTCGGACCAAACTATGCTCCACAGATCCCTATTCCTAGGATTCACCCAGTAGGAAAGGCCATGAGAGAGACTCTGGTGGGACACATGGAATACAGAAGTGGGGCAAGGCTCACACATGTTGTAATTCATTGCCAAGATCATCTGTCATAATGCAACAACCAACACGCCAACGCTACTCTCCTCTCCGTGAACTGGGGGTCTTCCACCAGCTTCTGCTGGACTGCTGGACTAACTGGGTACGTTTGAATGACTGAGGAAAAGACCAGCTTTTGCGGAAATGCATGCCTCTCATCAATGTGAGAGACAATGAAGGATTCAGTCTGTGCTCTTGGGCCCCAGTTCATGCTCGCAAGTCCCCTTACTCTGTACTCCCCACTCTGGGTCTTTCCTCACCTCTCAACTACCTGTCCTACAGACAGTTTCAAGATCCAACATCAAATGAAATGACAGTACCTTACGGAGACTGGTTGAAACTGTTTCCACAGTTGTATAAGACCAAATCACCATAACGAATCCCTTAACTTTCTTAGTATAACCACATACACACACATACACACACATACATATATACATATTACTGGTTCTAAATGCCTGATTGATGCAGAATTTTACAAATGGAATGAAAAGGACTTACCCTTCCCACCGAAAACAAAAAAACCCAACATATATGAAATATATGAAATAACAATTTTTAACACAGGGAACATCAGGCAAAGAAAGTGATCTCAGAGAGAGACAGTTCTCAGACATTGGCACAGGCTGTGGAAATGTAGTTGAAGATGAGTAGACCTATGAAGGGCAATTTATGCAGATAAGCTGAGACAAAATGGACTACATGAAGACCAGGGAGCTGGAGAGAGGAACAGGAGAGACCTACATATACAGAAAGAAATCAAGATCAGCAGAAGGAATGCAGGGAGCATTCAGTTATTTATTGATCAAACTGCATGTCTAAAGAAACTACACAAAAGTATAGTTAAGAATAGACAAGGGGTGCCTGGGTGGCTCAGTCAGTTGAGTGTCCAAATCTGGATTTTGGCTCAGGTCATGATCTCACAATTCGTGAGATCGAGCCCCATGTCAGGCTCCGAGCTGAATGTGGATCCTGTTTGGGATTCTCTCTCTCTCTCTCTCTCTCTCTGCCCCTTCCCTGCTCCCCTCGCCTCCCTCTCTCTCTTTCTCTCTCACAAAATCAATAAATAAACTTAAAAAAAAAAAAAAAAAAAGAACAGCAACAGACAAAAAACATTACAAGAAAAAGTGATCAGTGCTCACACAGGACCAGCCTGGAGAACATGACGACTCACACACGGGGCAAACAGAAAGGTCGGCCTCAGCAATACACAGTAATTAACCAGAGACTAAGCACTATCCCAATTCTGCTCTAAAGTGATGCACAAAATATCAAACTTTTTTTCCAAATGAACTAACTACATCCCAGAACAAAGCTCAAGAATATTTATTTTTTAAAAAAATTTTTTTAACGTTTTATTTTTTGAGACAGAGAGAGACAGAGCATGAATGGGGGAGGGGCAGAGAGAGAGGGAGACACAGAATCGGAAGCAGGCTCCAGGCTCTGAGCCATCAGCCCAGAGCCCGACGCGGGGCTCGAACTCATGGACCGCGAGATCATGACCCGAGCGGAAGTCGGACGCTTAACCGACTGAGCCACCCAGGCGCCCCAAGAATATTTATTAAAATACAAGATAAATAGCAGCAACAAAGTCAAATTCACAATGTGTAAAATAGAATGAAAAATTACCAGACATACAAGAAGTAGGAAAACAGGACCTATAAATAAGGAGAAAAATAAGGAGAAAACGAGAAAAAAATAAATAAGGAACAGACGAGATATTAAAATCAGCAGACGAGGATATCAAAATACTGTCATACAGGCAAAATGACCAAAAAGATACGTATTAAATGGAAGACATAAAAAAGACCAAAAGGAAACATCTAGAGATAAAAACTGGACTAGAGGAGATAAATTCACTTAGATGAAATTAATGATAGACTTGACACCCCAAATAGTGAACCTGAAGAAATAAAAATTAAAAAAAAAAAACAATTAAAATAAAAGCACAGAGAAAAAAGAAAACTTTGAAAACTGAAAACAGGATTAACTGTCGATTTCAAATAATATAACTGGAAAGTCCCAAATGCAGTGTGGGAGAGGGAATACCTGAACAGTCACCAAAAATGTCCCAAACTTGATGAAAATTACAAACCTACAGATATAAAAAGCTCAATAAACTACAATTAAAGCAAATATAAAGAAAACCAATGATAAAGAAAAAACCTGAAATGTAGGCAGAAAAAAAGTCATTACGTACATAGGACCAAAAATGAGAATGATGGCTGATTTACAGACCCAATTCAGGTAACAAACAAAGACCAAAAGAAAGGGTAATTCTCTTCACCTTACACGTTTCACCATTTACAAAAATTATATCAAAATGGATTGCAGGCCTGAACATATAACCTAAGACTGTAATTCTTTTACGAGAAAACATCAGAGAAAATCTTTGTGATCTTGAGATAGACAAACATTTCTTGGATATTACAACAAAAACAGATCCATAAAAGGGCAATTGATATAAATTCAACAATATCAACATTTACAATTTCTCCTCTAAAGAAAATAAAGCCACAGAGTAACAGATAATACTTGCACAACATATATTTGATAAAGGACTTGTAGCTAGAAAATATAAAAAACTCAAACCTAAAAATGAGGAGGAAAAACTGTTTTCATGGGTGAAAGACTTTAATGGCTTCTTCATCAAAGAAGAAACATGGACGACCAAAAGCTCACTAGGAGATGGTTAACACCATTAGTGAAATGCAAACTAAAACCAAAAGTATACCTGGACATATCTGAAAGGAATGGCTGAAATTAACACACTAACAATACCAAGTGCTGGGCACGAACATGGACGAACAGGAACGCTATTCACTCCTGATGGGAGTATAAAGCATTACCATTCTCTGCAAAACACTTAAACGTACACCTATCATGAGCTTATTCACAAGTGTTAACCCAAGAGAAATCAAAGCTTTTCCATACAAAACCTTCTATGTAAATGTTCATAACAGCCTAATTTTAAATACCCAGAAACTGGATCAAAAGGGAAATAGATAAATAAATGATAAAGAAAAGTGTACTTCTACTCAGCAACAGAAAGGGATGAACCAAGGATACCTAAAGCAACACTGGTGAAATCTGGAAATAGCTATGCTAATGAAGGGGCTGGACAAAAAAAGAGGAAAGTGACTGGAACAGGAGTTCTAGGAAATGCAAACTAAGTAACAGTGGCAGGAAGTAGACTGCAGGCAGCTAGGGCATGGGAGGGAGGGGTAGGAATTAAGGATTACCAAGGAAAACAGGAAACTTTTTGGCAGTAACAGAAATGTCCATTATCTTCCTTGAGGTGCTAGATTCGTGGAAATACATGTATGTGTGTATCTTTCAAAACTTATCGAATGGTATAGTTTAAATGTATTAAATCCTTTGACCCTTAAGTTAAAAATGATACTTTCAAAGGAAGTGAATTTCCTAAGGTATATTCATGATGAAGTCAGAAAACATGAGTATTTCAGGCATTATGGCCTCCTTTGAAATTAATAACCACATTTTGTTATTATTATCCCCTTTCCTTCCCCCTTTCATTGCCTTTAAGGCTCTCTCACTTGGAAAAACTTCAAGTTCTTGATAACAGAGAACAAGTCAACAACAGGAGTAGTAAGCCTGACCCAGTCCCTGCTAACTTACTTGCACATGAGGTATGGACGCTATGTGGGCAGGATGAATAGCAGACATCTTACTACAGGGGCAATGGAGAGAATTTCAGCAATCATTAGGCAAAGCCTAAGGTTTAGGAACTGCAGCAAAAACTTAAATAAAATACACACCATAAAGTAAGCAGCTTCTTTGGATTTTTTTTTCTTCTAGAATTGTAACTGTCTCATGTTAATAAAGCAGAATAGTTCAAACCAAAGAGGATCAATGTGAAGTTTGGGGGGAAAGTTATACATGATAAAAGTATACAGATAGAAAGATTTGATGAAAACATTAGTTTTGGATTACCTATTTTATTTAGCATCATTTATACACTGATGTAGGATTTGCATATAGTAGGATTTGTAAATGTACATATGTACCTGCAAATGTATGATGCTCATATAGTTTTTTTTAAGGTAATTTATTTTGAGAGAGAGTGCATGCACACACAAGGGAGAGGGAGAGAGGGAGAGAGGGAGAGAGAGGGAGAGAGGGAGAATCCCAAGCAGGCTTTGCTCTGTCAGGGCAGGACCTGACGTGGGGCTCGATCTCATGAACCATGAGAATATGATCTGAGCCAAAATCAAGCAGGGCGCTTAAACTATTGAGCCACCCAGGCACCCCATACAGTTTATAAAAGTAACACAATTAACAACAATGCAGTAATTTTAAGAAATGAATGAAGGCCATAAAAAATCGCAATCATGAAAAGCACTCAGCTGTTCCTAAAGTTAGAAATAATACAAGAGACAACAAACCGTGAATAGCAGATGATGGAAAAGCGAAAGATGTAAGTTTATAGGCTTGAGAGGTTGTAGAGCACGTTAGATTAAAAGGGGAGAACATGTATCTGTGGGTGACACAAGACATGTCAATACTGTTAGCAACCTCTTACACTTAAGCATCACTTAAAGACTTCTCTGTACAATGTAAATTTTATATCTAGTAATACAAACCAATCAATAAATTTCTGATAAAATCCTTTGTCCAAAAAACTGTGCTAAGGGGTATTGGAAAGGGCCAAAACAATTTAAAATCTCATGATCTAACTGAAGAAAGATATAACCACTTTACACAAGTAAAAAAAAAAAATTGTTTTTTAGATCCTAAAGAACACAAAATGTAAATGCCTTTATCACCCTATCAAACCCAAGTGTTACAGCAAGTAATGTATAATGCCTGGTAATTACATTAATAATGCCCCAATATTAAATTAATATATAATATAACCTACTAAAACACAAACACTGAAAAGGCCAAAATACTGCTCTAATAAATATCACTAAAATAAACAAAATAATTTAAAATAATTTCTATTTCAACACAATTGGGCGGTAATACACTGAAAGACCTAAGGAAATTTTCAGAAGTTTCCAACTAGATATAAAATCACCATGATTGAAGAGATTTCCAAAAAGGTAAAGTGAAGACCTCCAAATATCTTCTCCATGAAAGCAATGGGGATATGGGCAAAACCAACTTTTTAAAGAATGCTGGTAGTTAATCTAAGACTAAAACACACTGAGGAATGTAAATTCATGAAAATGGCTGGATACTGGCAAGGACAATGAGTTTTGTGGTGCTTTGACTGTTCCCAATCCTTTGTCCATCTCTCTAGAGTCCTGAGACCCTTGAAAACCAACCAGATCACAACTATGGTGGCTATGAAAAACATCCAACAGCCTAGCAGCCATGAGAGGAGTGAACAGGTTTAGAACTCACCAAAAGCCTATCAGAGATGTTCCGCTAACTGACAAGACCGCTTCTCAGGGCTTGTCTTTATTTGACCTGACTCACAACCCATTCTTTGTGAGGAATCCCTATCACCTGAGCAAACTTCAGGGTGGGGGGTTGGGAGGGGAGGACAGTACCAACTGTTTTGAGAACACAGCTGCTTGAGAGTGATAGCAGTTGAGGCTAACAAGATGTTAACTGATGAAGCTTCTATTAAAAGGAAAAATTTGAGGATGAGATATACATCAGTAACTTTGAAAAGCTCCTACACATTGCTCACATCTAAAAGGCCATACACAGGGACGCCTGGGTGGCTCAGTCGGTTAAGCGTCCGACTTCAGCTCAGGTCATGATCTCGCAGTTCATAAGTTCAAGCTCCTCCCATGGTGGGCTCTGTTCTGAGAGCTCAGAGCCTGGATCCTGCTTGGCATTCTGTGTCTCCCTCTCTCTCTCTCCCCACCTGCCCCCCAACTCATGCTCGCACACTCTCTCTCTTTCTCTTTCTCTCTCTCAAAAATAAACACATTTAAAAAGAAATTTTTTTTTCAATAAAAGACGGGGCTTGTGTCAATGCCAGGGAAAGACCTGACACCTGTGATTATACTATATTTCACCCCTGGGTAATATGAAACCTTTGTATAAGCAGAAAGTGTAAGTAAAGTAAGAGCTAATAACTGCTTGCTGGTGCATTGAAAACCTTCCATAATGGAACAGGGGTCCTTAAAATATGCTGGGAGACTTACTGATAAAAGGCATTTAAGCAAACCTCTGTCTAACCATTAAGTTACTCAGCAAGCAGTCAGTTCAGTGGCCATATATAAAAAAGAATACTACAATAAAAAATTCATTTAACAAAGTCACTTACAATCAGCCACAACAATAATAAACAACAAGTCAAACCCTGAGGGGGGGGGGTGGGGGATCTGATTTCCAGAGTGGTCACATTACATTATTTAAGATGTCTAGTTACTGGGGCACCTAGGTAGCTTGGTTGGTTAAGCGTCCAACTCTTGATTGCAGCTCAGGTCATGATATCATGTTTTGTGGGTTCGAGCCCCATGTCCACGGACAGCAGGGAGCCTGCTTGGGATTCTCTCTCCCTCTTTCTCTACCCCACCCTCATTCATCAGCACATGTGTGCACTCTCTCTCTCTCTCAAAATAAACATTTAAAAATTAAAAAAATAAAAGATGTCTAGTTACCAACAAACATGTACACAAAAATTGAGACATGCAAAGTAACATAAAAATATTATCTATATAAAGGGGAAAAAACAGTAAAAAAAAAAAATACTTCTGACAAATCACAGACGATGGAGTTTCTAGACAAAGAGTAAATCAACTAGTATAAAAATATACAAAGAAAAAAGTGAAATATATGCACATACTAAACAGAAGAGGATGATGACTCACCAAACAGATAATATCAAAAAAGAATTACTAAATACATACATAGTATACGTGTGTGTGTGTGTGTGTGTGTGTGTGTGCGCGTGCATGCGTAAATTTTTGAGTTAAAAAGTAAAGTAACTGAAGGAAAAATCACTACAGGGGCTCAACAGCAGATTTGAACTGGCAGAGGAAAACAATCAATGAACACAGGGAAAAGTGGACACAGGGAAAAATGAAAAAAAGGAGGAGCAGAAGAAGAAGAAAGAAGAGGGCAAAAGAGATGGGTAAGGGAAAGGAAAAGCTTCCAAGAACCACAGGACACTATCAACTGTACCAAAACAGTCATGGTGGGATTGCTAAAAGAAACAAGAAAGGAGCAGGGAAAAATTCAAGAAAATGGCTAACACCTTTACAAATTTGATGAAAACTCAGTCTTCACATCCAAGAACCTCAACAAATAAATACCAAGTAGGATAAATTGAAAGAGATCCACAGCTAGATTACAACAGTCAAACTGTCAAAAGCCAAGCACAAGGAGAGAATCCAGAAAACAGTAACAGAAAGGCTATTCTTCCATTTCAAGGTAAGATAACCAACAGACTTCACATTGGAAACTATGTAGTCCACAAGACAGTGGAATAACATTCAAAATACGGAAAAAAACTAATGTCAACAAAGAATTCTGTATCAGCAAAACATAAACAAACAAGAAGAAAACATAAAAGACATATCCAATTAACAAAAGCAAAAGAACTCATCATTAGCAGAACTGTACCACAGCAAATTCTAAAGGTACTCCTCCTTCAGGCTAAAATTGAAGAGAGAAATGCAATTCCATATGAAGAAATGGAGAGCACCAGCAAAGCTAACTACTCAGATAAATAATGGACAGTATATCCTTTGAAATTCATTTTTTCTCTTCAATTAATATAGCAATAATTATATACCTGCATTTATTTATCAACACACAAGTATAAAAATGCAATTTGTATGAAAATAACACAAAACACAAGGAAGGAGAAAATGAAGCTATACAGAAGCAAAGCACTGGTACAGTATTTAAGTTTGTATTCATCAAAACAAGAATGTTATAAGTTGAAATATTAATTGTCATCCCCAGGGTAATAATTACATATATGATATATAAACTACATAATCAGGAAGTAATATAATTATAAAATAATATATTAATATAATCATAATTAACATATTTATTAACTACTATAATCATAATGGACATGTATGTGTGTAAACATACATATGCATTACATGTATGAATCAAAAAAGGAATTTTAAAAGGTGAACAACAAAACACCTAACACACAAAATAAAGCAATAATGGTGAAAGAGAGGAACAAAAATGACACAAGGACATGTAGAATCAAAGAGCAAACGGCATACTTAAGTAAGTCCTATCATATCAGTAATCCCATTTTATGTAAGTGGGCACGTTCCAATCAAAAGGCAGAGACTGACAAAATGCATTTTCAAGACGTGATCCAGCTATATGCTCTCAAAACAGACAGACATTATGTTTAAAGAGTCAAAAGAATTGAAAGCAGAATAGAAAAAGATATAGGATATGATCATTAACCTAAAGAGGTTGCAATGGCTATACTACTAGTCAAACAAAATGGAGTTTAAGACAAAGATTGTTACTGGAGACCAAAAGAGGACATTTTATTCTAAAAAGGTCAAATCGTCAGTAAGACAGGAGAATTATAAACATATATGGCCCTGACAAGACAGCCTCGAACTACATCAACTGAAAACTGACAGAATTGAAGGTGAAAAAGAAAAATTCAAATTATGAGTTGAGGACATTAAATCCCATTTTCAATCATGAAAACAACCAGGTAGAGGATAAAAAAGGGAAAGATAAATTTTGAATAAAAATATATATTAACTACAACAAACAAATGTCTGTAGACCATGTCACATAAAAACAATCTCAAGTTTACGTGGAATACTCTCCAGGAGTGGCCATATGTTAAGACATAAAACAAGTCTCAAGAAATTTGCCAGGAATGGAATCAGGGACAGAATACTTTCATTTCCTTTAACCATATTAAATAAAATTAGAAATCTATAAAAAGGAAGTTTTGGAAATTAACAAATATGTGGAAATCACATAACATAGTATTAATTAAATAATGGGTCCTTAGAATAAATAACAAAATAAACTTTAAAATACTTTGAGATGAATGGGGAAAAAAAGAACACACCAAAAATTATGGAAAGCAGCTAAAGCAGTAGGGAGAGAAAATTTAATAGCTGTAAACATCTATATTTAAAAAGAAGAAATTCTCACATCAAAAACCTAAATATCTATGTTAAGCAACTAAAAGAAAGAAAAGCAAACAAAACACAATACAAGCAGATGGAAGAAAATAAAAACTAGAGCATGAGTAATGAAATAGAAAAATAGCCAAAATCCACAAAATCAAAGTTACTTCTTTGAGAAGATCATCAAAACTGACCAACTGTTAGTTCCAACAATCAAGGGGAAAAATGAGACTCAAGTGACTGGATTAGGGAAGAAAAGGGGGACATTACTACTGTTCTTACAGAACAAAGGGGACTAAAAAGAAATAGTATGAACGGTGTGCCATCAAATTAGACATACTAAATGAGATGGACAAATGCCTAGAAAGAACAAACAAGTGTCACTGGCTGAAGAAGAAATTAAATCATCTGAATAGACCCGTGACAAGTAAAGAGACTGAATTACTTATCAGAATACTGTGAACAAGGGAAGCTTAGGTTTAGATGGCTTCACCAGTGAATTCCACCCAACATTTAAAAAAGAAGTAAAACCAGTCCTTCACAACTCCCCTGAAAAATACAAAAGTTTATTCAAACACTTCCCAACAGAATCTATGAAGCCAGCATTAGTCTGACACAAAAGCAAGATGAAGACATAATCCCTTAGGAACGTGGAAGCATTATTCTCAACAAAATACTAACAAACTGAAAACCAGAACCATGTGGGAAGAATTAAGTACGTTTCCCAAAGGGGATTCGTCTAAGAAGGCAAGTTTGGGGAAACATACAGAAATCAATTGAATACAATATATTCCATTAATAGAAAAGGATCTGTTCCGGATACAAGAGAACGGTCAGAGACGATAGGCACGCACCAAAAGAATACAGAAGACAACACACGGTCTTCCTGTTGACCAGTATGGGGTGATGGGAGCACCATATTGATTGTGGAAATGATTTCTAATAAATAAAAAACGAATCCATGCGTGTACGTTGACACAAACACAAACAAAGCAAACATAAATTGAAAAATTTCTTCCAACAAATGTAGGAGCAATAGACATGTTACAAAATAACATCACTGTACTCTTCGAAGTTTAAACTGTTGCCTTTCCTCAATCAATAAGCATAGAGTTGACGATATATTAACAGTATCTCATTTTACTTGATGAATTTTAGCCTTTGTTTAGCTTTAGAAAATTGCAAAAGAGTTGACAGAATTTCACCCGCATCTAATTCGTACAGATGGCAACAAGATATCTTATATCTCCAGTTTCTTATTCTTATACGAATTTGATTTCCTACCAGTACAGTATGAAAGGAAAAATAATGGTTTTTATTATTTGGACATTAACTCCCCCAAAAGATATAAAGACTGGGGCTTACTGTGATATTTTTTTTTACATATATTTATTTATTTTTGAGAGACAGAGAGAGAACATGAGCGGGGAAGGGGCAGAAGAAAAAGAGAGAGAGAGAGAGAGAGAGAGAGAGAGAGAGAGAGAGAGGCGGAATCCGAAGCAGACTCCAGGCTCCGAGCTGTCAGCACAGAGCCCAACTTGGGGCTCGAACTCACAAGCCGCGAGATCGCGACCTGAGCCGAAGTCGGACGCCCAGCCGACTGAGCCACCGGGCGCCCCTGCTGTGATGGACTTTCAAGCACAATGTGCTCACATGCCCGTGGACCCGCCTATGATTAAAACAGCACCATGCTTCACCGTTAAGCAAAATGAACCCTGCAGCAATGGTCCTGCAACGCGCAGGATTAGCCCCTCAAACAACACGTCTGCAAAACCGTCCGCACGTGTCAGCTTAATTCCTTCTACCTCTTTCTCTGCAGTCGGACACTGTTGTTGGCGGGTGACAGGGTCAGGAGGAAGTCCAAAAGGAAAGTGCAACAGTTAGCTTTTATGATCATTTACAAAGTAAACAGCCCCTGATACTAACACCGCAGCCCTGGAGCAGAGACAGCACTGTTTATTAAAACATTCAAGCAGATTCCTGGAATAGCACAGGCCATACTCAACAAGGGTTGCTAAAGTAGTGCTTTTCTGGTTAAAAAAAAAAAAAAAAAAAAAAAAAAAAAAAGGAGAGTGGGAGGTGAAGGAAGGTGAAGGGAAGACAAAATAAGGTAAACTGAGGTAAGGTACGGCCAAGCAGACCTGAGAGGCAGGAGACACCCGCGTACCCAGGGCTCGGATATGCGTATGGCGATGGATAATATTCCGCAAAGCAAAACTGACTGAGATGGAAGCTATTTTGCATGGTACAGTGGCGATGGCTAACAAATGAGAGTTTTGTGGGCTGCGCGTTGGTCCCCTGCCTCATCTGCCACCCCTAATGACAGCAGCCACCTGCTGTTTTATTGTCACAGCTGGAGCCAGTTCACACTCCTTGGTGCTGAGCTCTGCCCATGAGCACCAAGCTCTCTCCTCGCCTCATTACTTTGATGAACTTTTTATGGTCAGCACCCATGAAGACCTCATCTAGGACTACGCGACACAGGCCGGCTTCGGGGAGCACTTCCAGTTACACGAGGTGATGACACACGGTGACACGGGGGCTGCCTGGTCTGCGGCTAGTGCTGAAGTGACTGTACTACACTTTGACACTATAGGGCCCACAACAGGTAAAAATGCCAGGAAATGCTCCTGCTCAATAGTGTTCTTCACCCCTCACCGCAATGCAAAGATCGTAAGATGCTGCCATAATGAAGGTTTTTAATGGTACATGTTATTATAGAAAGCCTAATGTACTGTTTATGATTACTGCCATAAAATTAAAATTCTTTTCATTTTCTATAGATTGAAAGCCATAGGAACAATTTTTTTTTTTTTTTTGGCTTTTGCTTTTAAAGTAAAAAGGGACAAAACTGAAGTGGAATCAACATGGTCTTTATATCAATAAACCGTTTTAAATAAAAACTACAGAAACTGTTTTTTAATAAATAAAATGCAACAGTGATACAGCAGGTGATTTGAGGCTAAATCTGCCGCATGTAATTTTCATGGTAAAAAGGCTACATTCAACTCATGATGTCTTAGATATCAAAAGACTTTACAAGCTTTTACTGATAAGTGCTGGTCAAACCTATACAGAAATCACCAAAGAGTTAACTATTTGTAGAGGGGAGAACTCTGAGATAATTTTAAAATTTAGTAACATGTAAAAAAACTGACCAACTGTCAAAACTTGCTGTGTGAAAGTAACTGATCATCATCTCTATAATTTATAAATACTAAGTTATGTCTGATAATAAAAGTTTAACCTGGAAAAAAAAAAACCTCTTTACAGCATTTAAATATTTCAACACAATCCCACTTATATACACACTAGTAATATTTTTTAAATGTTCAGATGCCACCAAGTAGTATTTAATTTTCTAATGCCTAAAAACCGTAATAGGCAAGATTTTCCTCAGTGGCATTCCAGCTGACAAATCTGACAAATTCTGCAATGTTAGGAGCCACTAAATATTACTTAAACTTATTTTAAAACTCTACCTACAAATATATATGTGTCTATGAATACATGAAGCAATTTCTTTTAGGTTACTTTTCCCTCAAAGCAGATTATGTTTTCTGCTTTTCTCAGTTCCACTATGAAGTTTCCATTCATTGTTAATATTCAAAATACTGGTATTTTAAAGACATGATAACGTGAACTTAATGCTCCCAAGCATGCACACTGCTCTCAACTCTGAGTTGCCAAGTAAGCACTAAACTTGGTGCTTGTATGTGCTCTGTATTTCCAAACAATGACAAAGGTGCTGATTTTCCACCATGTAAGTTAACAAACTGAAAGTTTTTACATAGAAAGCTTTCTTAGAAACATTTTTGAACAGCTTACCAAAATACATAAAATTTTTAGAAGTTATTAATAAAAAAGGACATGTCATTAATTGACAAATTTGGTGAAAACTAGTCTCCATATCATTTCACTTTTAAGTCAACCAGGTAATATTTTTTTAAATAAGGATAATTAAAAGATTAACATGAGAAGAGATGCCCTTGTATATCTGCATTTTAAGTGCATTTACGACTGGTTAGGAGTAGGAGGACATATACGCACTCATGCAGGTTTATTTTTTTTTTAATGTTTTTATTTTTGAGAAAGAGTGTGACAGGAGGGAGAGCAGAGACAGCTGGAGACACAGAATCCGAAGCAGGCTCCAGGCTCTGAGCTGTCTGCACAGAGCCCGGCGCGGGGCTCGAACTTGTAAACCGTGAGGTCATGACCTGAGCCGAAGTCGGATGCTTAACCGACTGAGCCACCCAGGAGCCCCTCATGCAGGTTTATAAGGCAGAAGCATTCATTTTTATTCTATGAAACACAGACACTTACTTCTCTTCAGCAATCTAATAATGTCAAACTTACAGTCTGTGGAACCTAACTTTAAAAATAAAACAGTAAAAACGCTCAGTGGCTGTACTTAATGACGTTTAACTTATCAATCAAGTAACCATGAAAAAATAATTTACCCAATTCCACACACTGTCCTTTTTTCAGGCAAATATCCTTCAAAGTGTGAACTGATTCTGTATAAAGAATATGATGAAACTCCCTTCAGTAAACGAATGGATGCTAGGTGCCTTTAATGAAATCATGGCGGTGGCTGCTGTTTCAGTGGATGAGTGGTTAATTGCTAATTCTATGTCTCATTATGCAAGAAGTAAAAGGAGAACCAACTGTATGACTAAATGTATAAAAAAAACCTAGAAATGGATGTGAGCAAGAAACGGGTTATATACTTCAGTTGCAGTGATGCCCCAACAGATGAACACACACAGCAAACCTGGGCTGCTTGTATAAGCAGAGTGAGCACAAATCCAGACCTCTACAAAACAGGATCCTGAGCGGAGACTGACCCACGCAGGGTGGTGATCATCTCAAGGGGCAGAACCACAAGGGACAGACCAGTTTCCTGAACCAGACAAAACTGACGCCTGTCTACCATAAGTGCTTCCTTATACAGAATTTATATTCCTCAATACTGCCAGTGTTTGGTTTTTTTCCCAAAGGAACCGATGGACAAAGTGTGTTGAAGTAACAAATACAAAAGATGCACGTGCGTTCCACTGCTAAAAACAGGTGAGCACATGAACACAGTTTTCAGCAAAGCAGGAAGTCTGTGACCCACAATATCAAATAATTGTGACCGCAAAGAATACCAGAATAGAAGAGATGAAGAACTCTCACATATTAATAGCATCTAAATCTTGTAGTTTTTCCTATATACTTTATTACATCTGATGTCGACAATTATCCTGTGAGACCAACAGTAATTTTTTACTGGCTAATGAAGAAATCAGCAATTTTCATTTCCTTCTGCCCAAATCTAGACAAATTTCCATCTAGTGGTTTACTTTCCATAGCACATCATTAAAATAACTTACAAAAATATCCAAAAAGACATACTCATATAATGCTAGGAGAGTGTTTTCATTCATTTCCTAGGTGTACATTTGTGATTCTCCAACAGTGTTACAGACCAAATGTTTGTGTCCCCCATGATTCCATGGAAACCTAACCCTCAAGGGATTGGCATATGCAGTGGCTGGGAGGTGATTAGGTCACAAGGCTGTAGCCCTCGTGATGGGATTAGTGCCCCTATAAAAAATAACCCACCCCATAGAGCTGCCTCGCCCCTTAGGTCATGTGGGGACACAGGAAGTAAACAGCCATCTCTGAACCAGAAAGTGGGCTTTCACCAGACTCCAAATCTGCAGGGGCATGAACCGTGGGCTTTGAGCCTTTTGAACTGGCACAGATGAGTGTCTGCTGTTCATAAGCTGTCCAGCCTGTGACACTGTTAGAGCAGCCAGAACACAGTAGGGCAACAAAGTAACCAACTGTGTTGCCTTTTTAAAACAGATCTTAAGGAATTTTTCCCTTCCAAAATATTTTATATAGACCAAAGAACATATGTAATGTCAAGGTAAGAATGGAGGGTAATGTAAAGCTATCTGTATGGTTTTCCCTAATCTCATCTTATTATATTTTATAATGTGATTATAAAATTATATTTTCTTATTATATTTTATAATGTAATAAAATAATAAATACTATATTGCTTAATTTGGCTTAGTTTTCAACTTTTCAAAAATGGGATCATATGGTGGTAATAAATGGACATTTGGGTTGTTTCTAATTTTTCCTGATTCCTGGACACAAATTTTGTTTTTTAAATAGTTTCTACTTCAGCAAAAACTTCTTTGTTAAATCTAAAGACTTCCAAGTGCTTTGGTTGTGTCCATCTTCTCATTTTCTCTTCTATAAAAATCTGTAAGTCTAAAATTAAGAACAGTAGGGGCACCCGGGTGACTCAGTTGATTAAGCATCCGACTCTTGATTTAGGCTGAGGTTATGATCTCACAGTTCATGAGTTTGAGCCCTGCATGGGGATCCATGCTGATAGCCCAGAGCCTGCTTGGGATTCTCTCTCTCCCTCTCTCTCTCTGCCCCTCCCGCGTCTGTTCTCTCCCTCTCTCTCTCTCTCCCTCTCTCTCTCTCTCTCTCTCTCTCAAAATAAATAAACATTAAAAAATAAATAAAAATAAGAACAGTAAACGTGTTTCCATTTTTCAAAAATTATATACATTCACAAACATGGACAACAAATCTACAACTGGTCAAACTTATTTGAAGTATTATTAAATAATATTATCTAAAAAGTCATTTGAACCTTTCGGGGGACACGATTTCCCAGATGGTACTAAACGCACAGTGACCATGACTACCACAGTCCACACAGTAGTGTGTGGTCCAACCGAACATTGATCTCCATGTGTGGGAGAGCTGAACTTGGCCACGTCCCTGCTGGGCCGTAAACAGCAGCCCGCCACAGCACAGCTACGGCACAGAAAGGAAGCTGACCAAGGGCTAGAAGGCAGGAAGGGCAGATGATATTTTCCCAGGAAACGTTAGATAACAGCAATTCAAGTAGTAATTTACATTAAAACACCAGCAACACAGAAGTAAAAAATCAATTATACATCATGTCTTTTCCTCAAAATTCTACTTGAGTCCAAATTCCAAAATTAAAATGGGAGTACTCTTCAAGGAAGAAATCCTGCCAGTCCTCTATGACTCCCACGTCTTCTTTCCAAAGGAGAAACCTAGCATTTAAACTTCCAATACCATAACCTTAACATAATACTAATAATGCAATTACATGGTGGCATTTGTAGATATGATACGAGGTACAGTATGACCTAACTACTTACCTATTACAACAGTGGGGATTCAGAAAACAACTTTCGTTTCCACTTTTAGATTAAAAATAGTGGATACAAAGTAAAACCAGAATTCCCTCAAAAGAGAAAATATAACCCTAGGATTTATTGGGTACTCGGTGATAGGAATATCAACATTTTCCAATCAATCAAGAAGTAAAAAGCACAGCAATAACTTGACTGTACATTCTTAAATTAGGAAAAATCATACTCCCATAAATCCACTGAGACAGACTTCAATACTTCTACAAATAGTCATAATAATTCCTATTGCTATATTTCTATGAAAGAAATATTATAGTTATTTTCTTTTGTGCAATGTACTCATAAAAATGTTTGTATACACATTGATATTTTTTAAAATTATAAATAAACATAGCTAGCTTTAGCAAAAGAAACACCGTGCCAAACACAAAGCTATATTCTCATGATAGACTGATTTAGTTAGAAAGACCTTGATTTAAACCTATTATTCAGACAAAAAAAAAAAAAAATGAAAGAAAGGCTATAAATCTTCAATAAAGGATATATCACTATACCATGTTTTAGTTAAAGGGAACTAAAGAGAAACACTTGAGAATAATTTGGGGAAAAAATGACTGTCTTCAATAGCATGTCACTTACAAATGTAGACACAATAATTTAATAAATATATAAATTTAATAAATATAAATATATATATGAAAAAATTCACCCTTGGGGTACCTGGGTGGCTCAGTCAGTTAGGCACCCAACTTCAGCTCAGGTCATGATCTCATGGTTCCTGAATCTGAGCCCTAAATCAGGCTCTGCATGGACAGTGTGGAGCCTGCTTGGGATTCCTTTTCTCCTCTCTCTGCCCGTCTCTCTCTCTCTCTCTCAAAAATAGACACTTAAAAGGGGCGCCTGGGTGGCTCAGTCGGTTGAGCATCCGACTTCAGCTCAGGTCATGATCTCGCGGTCTGTGAGTTCGAGCCCCGCGTCGGGCTCTGTGCTGACAGCTCAGAGCCTGGAGCCTGCTTCGGATTCTGTGTCTCCCTCTCTCTGCCCCTCCCATGGTCATGCTCTGTCTCTCTCTCTCTCTGTCAAAAATAAACATTCAAAAAAAATTTTTTAAAAATACACTTAAAAAAAATTCACCCTGATTACTGCTGTGCAGTAAGACTACGATAGAACTTTTGCTGAAGATTTTCTTTAATTTCCAAATAGTCTCTAATTGATGTCCTCAATGCAATAATCTGAAATCTAAGATTATATTAATAAATACGGGTAAGTACATTTTTCTTGGTATCTCCTCAAACATTCTCATGCTATTTAAACAGAAGATCATCCACACGAGTGCATTCCGAGTGACAAAATTCATCCCACCGACTATGGAGGTGGAGACCTAGCGAGTCCACAGAAATCTTGGACCACCACAAAGCAAAGCTGGTACTGGGCCATGGGTCGGGTCAAAGGTCGTGAGCCACTTTCAGGTTCACACTCAGCATGTGCTAAGTCAAGACCCTAGCCCTGGAAATACAAAGATGAATGAAAATAACCAAAACGCTGGGAAGGCTTACAGCTTCATGAGGGGAGTCAGCACATAACAACTGGGGGGATCACTCCCCTAAGTGGGTGACAGACCGAGGGAAGACGGTTAGAGGAATACTGAGTTCATGAAGACATTCTCAGTGTTAATGTACTGTGTTTCCAGCCAGAGGTTAAACACTAAACTCAGTGCTATAAAATAACGGAAGAGCCAGAAGTGGCATCAGCTCATCCAAGTGCCCCTGACAACAGTAAATGCCTGCTACGGTGCATTATAATAATTTAGTGTATTTACTTGATTCTGATTCTGGGTATTGATTTTGAGATACACAATTGATTTACTAACACGTTTTCCAAAGGTGAAGAAACATCAAATTAATGCTCCAATTAACTCTATAAACACATTGCAATTTCAAAATGTTAAAATATGAAAAAACATATATGTCATAAGCAGGAATCAAGTAATAAATCATAATATACCTATTCTTTTAGAGGCAATAAACACACAATAACACACAAGATATAAATATCTAAATAAAACGTCCCAGGTAAAGGCAGAAGTAGTGTAGTAAAATTTCTTTCACATTTTACATTGGTACAGGTTTTTGCTATTAAAAAATACCTGTATGAATACCAATTAGGCAACTTCACAGATCTTAAAACAGTGACAACTCATTAGGATTTTATCACTACCCATCCTTAAAGGGAATATTATATACTTCAAATAAACCTTATGATGGTCCTTACCTTATTTAGTAATTTAAAAACTCAGAGAGAATCTCCTATTTTATAAATATGAAAGCTTTGTAGTATCATATTGTCTTACAGTTAACTAAAGCTGAACCAAAACATTAAACAAGAATTGAGGTATCCTGTACGTACACACACACACACACACACACACACACACACATCTGATATGACAGCATAAATCCTGACCAACACATTCGTGTTCCTTCTGAGTATCAAAGAGAAAAACAAATTGTGTTCCCATTTTATAGTAGCTATTCTATCTGGTGATATCACGGCCACAGCTCCACAACTAAGTAACAATGATTTTTAACTACATTTTTACTTGTATGTACACACACACAGACGAACATACTTGAAGCCTGACTCCCTCTCTGCAGCTGCAATCTAATTTCCACCGCCTGCTATGTACCTGCACCTCAGTACTCGGTCACTATAAATTCAGCACGAATAAAGCTGAACATGTCCTCTTGTCTCCCACACTGCAATCCCTAAGCCCTGGAACTTGCCCCGTCTCCAGTGTTCTCTCTCTTGGCTAAAGAAACACCATTTTGTAGCCAAGCATCCAGATCACAAATCTGAAGTCAACTATCTCTGTGCCAACTCACACCCACGCTGTCACTTACCAAGGCCCAGCTGTGCGCCTCCTGGGTGTACCTCCTCCGCCATCAGTCTTTGTTTCCTTACTTAATGGCTTCCTCATCCATTTGCTGAACAAATTAAACTAAGGATCCTAACCGGCCTCGATGCCTATAATTATTCTAAATTCAGTGTCCTGAAGACATACTGTGTACAGGATAACAACATTATATTTTATCCAAACCACAGCACTTATGAGACAGAAAGAGGGGCCACCAGACAAGACGCTAAGACATCAGAGACGAAGCTTCTCTGTTGTTTCAGTAGAAAAACTGGCGAGAATAGACACCATGAGCTATGTTCTACAAATGAGGACGAAACAAAAGAAAACATCTGAACACCCTATCGCTCCTCCTAAAATAATATAAAAGAGTCCACCAAAATAATGGTTATTTTCATTTCTGACTTTTGCCTTTAAACAAAACAGCAAACAAAGAGCACAATTGAGTACTACGTCAACAGGTATTCAAAACAGAACAAAGCACGAATCAGGACATCTCTGAAAAATGTTGGGTTGAACAAAATAAAACTGTGGTTTTCTAATAGGAAAAATGCAATCAAAGTCAGCAATTTCATGTATCTCAACCTAATTAAGGTACTGGTCTCCTCTCTCTTTAAACTATTTTTCATTGTCTATTTAGGAAGGACAAGTACTTCACAGCTCGATCAGACTGCTAATTTCTTAGCAGAGTTCTGTTTTTGCACTTAAAATATGTCCTCCTAAATATTACAGTAAGGGGAAAGATAGGATTGCCTTACCCAACAGTATCTTTGTAAAAAAAAAAAAAAAGTTTTCTGTGAATATTCTCATTTCTCTTGAACTATCTCAAAAATAAATAAAGTCTTCCAACTTTCTTTTCCGCTAAAATAAAAAAGCAAGGCTTTGATTACCATACACAACTAATGAGCTAAAGAGAGGAATATAGAGAGAAGTGTCCCACGATGTAATGGACATTTAAAAAGCACTTCAGGAATTCTTTTAATTGTCATCTCGGCTTTCCCATCAGGTGTGGAATTCCAGAGGAGGACTACACCGCTCTTCCGTCGTAAACTTTTCCTCATTCCAGGTTTTCACTCCTAATTCTGGAGTTGGAAACAACTGTGTGATCCAGCTGGGTGGTTTATTCAGACAGCACTTTCCATGTGTTTATAGCCTCCATCAAGGGTATTAGAGAGGCCGTTTTCACGCCGGTGGCACTGTCCACTGTTATACAGACCTAGGTGTGTAAACTTGACAACCAAGAGCAATTGCTAGACGGGGCGCCTGCGTGGCTTGTCGGTTAAGCGGCCGACTCTTGATATCTACTCAGGTCATGATCTCACGGTTTGTGGGTTTGAGCCCCACATCGGGCTCTGTAGTGATGGCACAGAGCCTGCTTGGGATTCTCTGTCCCTCCCCCACATGCACACACTGTCTCTCAAAATTAAATAAACATTTTTCAAAAACAGAAAAAGAGCAATTACTAGCAATTGAAATGTACAGATCAAGTATGCCTGGGTGGCTCAGTCAGTAGAGCATCCAACTGTTGAAGTCAGGTCAGGTCATGATGCCACGGTTGTGGGATCAAGCTCTGTGCTGGGCTCCCAGCTGCGCATGGAGCCTGCTTAAGAAATTCCCTTTCTCTCTCTCTCTTCCTCTCTCTCTCTCTCTGCCCCTCTATTCCCACTCACACTCTCTAAAAAAAAGAAAGATAGAAATGACAGAAAGAAAGAAAGAAAGAAAGAAAGAAAGAAAGAAAGAAAGAAAGAAAGAAAGATCAGACATAGAAAAGATATAGAATCTATTGTGGATAAAAATCAGGTATATATTATTGAATTCAAAGATAAAGTCAATGTCAGAGAAAATCTCAAGTCCAAGAACCAATCCTCCAACTCTGGGGTCCCAATAATGTGACTTCACACTGTGTTTAGATTTGACCAAATGATTTTTAAAAATTTATTAAAAGATGAATAAATCAGGGTACTGTCATATTGGATAAATACCATTAAAAAACACTAAATAAACCAGAATGCTTATATTTGACTGATTAGCATGCTCTATCATCTACAAAAAAGGCCACGTGGGAAGTCAAATTATAATTGCAAGGCTGATTCATGAGGATACAGAGTAAAGAGCCAATTTCCTTATTACGGTAATAAAGATACCCAACATGATGGTCCTCATCCCTACAGTGTCCTATTTAAATGCTTTAAAAACTCTTGGCTTTGTGTTTACCTGGTTTGGGATCTGATGTAGACTACCGTCCTTTTACCAATATGACTCTTACTCAGAGAGGTTATAGTATAAATGACTTAGATTACAGCTACCTTTCATTACATCCTAGTCCTAAACAGTCACTTTAATTAAATTCTAAGGCTGTCTGATGCTAATTTAGAGGCAATTATGTAACTATCCAAATCATGTGCATGCATATGTACATTAACATGCATCATGTACACCTGAATATACACATTTATACATACCTGTACACTTTACCTATACACATACACAGATACACATTTACACACATGTATGTGTATACGAGTGCATATAAAACTTTCCAGATATGATTGCAGGAAAGGTCTTAATGATTTATCCCACCTACACTTTTCTCAATGGATTTACTGCCTAACATCTTAGACATTATCCACTGACTCTCCTAACCCACCTCATGTAAAACAGCCACTCCTTTTTACATCACCTGACCAGTGATGAGCTCAAACTTCCTATGATGAAGCTGCTTGTCATCTGTTAGTGAGAAAAGACACCGGTTAGCGGCCAACTTTCCCAGGAAAATGAGTGACAGTGATAGACGGGTACAGAGCTAATCCACAAACCCCAGCAATAATCACCTTTGTACAATGGAAGAAAAGCCAAAAGAGAATTCACTGGGTTACAACTTCAGCGTTGATACCAGGGAGGGGAGACCAGACTACTAGGGGAAGCCCCTGAGTCTGCTCTAGTAACCATTCACCTCCCAACAGGGAGATCTAAAGCTTTGTCTGGGTTGAAGATTCGGGGACCAGAAGAAGAGGCAAGATATCAACCCAAAAGGAGTACCTGAATCAATTTCCCAAAAGCCCTTCTGGACAATGCTATCGCTTAGCCCTGAACTCCACAGTGCAGTTGGACACAGGCAGTAATGGAGCTGCCCTCGATCCAAATGCTACGATCCCCTGTGCATGTCAGAGAGAAGAGCCTACACAGCACCTTAGTTCTTTGGACTGAACCTATAAGGGAGAAATGATTGGTGGGCAAGACCTAAAGGAGGTATCCATACACATCGTAGAGGGCAGAGGGGCCACCACCAAAGAGAGCAGGTCCTAATCCCTGAAACCTGAAAATGTTACCCAATATGAAAGGGGCGGGGGGGGGGGGGGGGAGTTGCAGATGCTATTAGATTAGGGTCTAGGTTGGGAAGATTCACTTGGGTTATCAGACAGAGCCCTAAGAGCAATCACAAGTGTCCTTCTATAAGAGGCAGAGAGAGATGTGACAGGCAAGAGGAGACAGCAGGAACCAGGGAGGTGGGGACTGGCATAAGGTCCCCACAGCTGAACCGTGCCAGCCACAGAGGGAGTGTGGCTCTGCCCACATCCTGATTTTCGCCCAGTGATGCCAATGTCTGACGTACAGCCTCCAAAACTGAGAGAAAATACACTTCTGTTGTTTCAAGCCGCCAAGTATCTGGTAGTTTGGTACAGTATCCACAGGAAGCCAAGAGACATTCGTATTTTGCCGAGAGTATTTATAGGATATATTCTAAACTGAAGCTCTCTAAAAACGTTATCATAGTACAAAGTTAAACAAACAAACATAAAGTCCTTAATGACATTCTGGGCATTATATACATTTTTAAATGTACAGAATTCCCTTTAATTCAATGTAAAAAATATCATAAAAGCTAGTTCTTTTAAGCCTTCACATTCTACTTTTTTCATTTTTATTTATAAGTAAGCATGTGGGTTGTTTTTTTTTTTTTTTTTTTGATCCTAGAAAATTAAAACATGCTGGACCATTTTATAAAGTTTTATAATTGGTGTGAGTCCTACTTCAGAGTGTATTTTTGGAGTTAATTAAGTTCAGTGAGTATTCTTACAATCATGTTCTGCCTTCCAGGAGTATTAGCCTAGACTGGAAAAGGGTGGTCAGAAACATGTTCTCCCTCTAAGTTAAGCTGGAAATGAGCTTTAAAAAAAAAAAAAAAAAAGGCAGAGTCCAAATGTCAGGACGTTTTCTGGAAGGAAGATATCTGTTTCAGAGAGCCCCTACTTTCCAGTTGCTGCCAACAGAAACATGTCCTTCGTGCACGATGTCTGACCGTTGATCCCCTAGCAACTGGAGCCGAGAGGTCTCAGAACTCAATCAATTACCTGGTTCTCTTCCCTTCTAGCCCCCACCTCCGGGGAGGGGGGCATGTCAAGGAGGAGACACTGCTAATGAAACAGTTAGGGTTCTAAGCATTCCCTCCCAGATAACCCTAAATTCAAATATTCAAACCAGTAATCTGATGCACACCATAGCTTCAGGGATATGAATACTTTAGCAATAGGAAATATTAATCAGTGAAATCATACACTTCGTGGTGAGAAAAAAAAAAAAAAAAAACTTATTTGGCACTGAAGATGAGCAGCTCCAAACACTGAGATATAAAAACGCTTTCCATTTAACAGTAAATAGGTCTGACCTTCTACTAATCTCATTGAAATGCAGAAAAAGACTTTAAGATAACAGGGTCAGGACAAACTATCATGTTAACGACCACTAATATAATTGAGCATCACATATGATTTTTATTTGTTCTACAGTAAGTCTAAATAAATACAGTGAACCATATGGCATATACCAAAATGACAAGGAATGGGTGTCTCAAAATTCAGGTAAGTTATTAATATTCTCACGTAAAAAGTGCCATGCAAATGTGAGGGGGCTTTTAAATTATAAGTTGACTAAGAGACGGTTAACTCGAGATATCAAATATTTGACTCTACTTCAGAGAAGTTCATATACCTTTTCAAATCTCCTGAAAATAACTTATACTTTCTATGAAACACCTGCAACTGGGTTTAGAAGTTGCAGTATTCATCTTCCAAGCGTTCTTCTGCACTACTCTATTCATCCAGAGACCCGAATGGAAAACAATGCCTAAACTCTCCTTCTTAATCAAATACTGAACATTAAAAAAGACACCGACTCTATGTAAGACATGGTTATCATTGCATGGTATCTGATTTTTAATCCATTTTCAAACTTCAATTTTTTATTGTACACTTTTCTTCATAATTTCGACTAGTGTCTAAGGAAATCCAACAAACTCATGAATTTCAATATAAAATAAAGTTAGAGATTTTGAAATAAATCTCTGTGTATGTTTAGAAAACCACCATTGCATTTCTTAAGCAGATATTTAAATGCTCTCAAATATAACAAGGGATACCCTATCATGCATAATTAGTATTATAAATACCCACAATTAATTTTACCATGATGGTTTGAAATCTAGAATATGTACCACTCCCCAAGAATTTAAAAATCAGTCTTACTCCCAGTTGTAATATCCACAAAAAAACTGCCTGCGATTCTCATATATACCTACACACATGTAAGAGCATACACATATGCACGTGTGCACACACAACACACACCCTCATACACACGCACTTGTGGTTCTTTGTTGCAAATGTATACCTAAAGGTATAGACGAGAAGTACGGTAGTCACCTATGACACTAACCAACAACAAATTAATTTTTCATCTCTACAGATAACAAATAATCATGATTGCTTAATACATATGTACATATAAATGTATAATTACATATTGATTAGTTTAGCTTTTAGCAAAACACAAGAGTATATTGCATTTCTCCAGAGTAAGATAGTATTTTTTAAAATTATACCAACAGACCATTAGCATTGAGTGAATTTATTTTCCCCAACAGTGCTAAAGATATGCAAAATTTTCATTCTTTAGAGTTGCACAGTAAATGATTAACACCAGCTCTGCTCATTATCTCGCTTAACAAAACTTCTCTAAAAACAAATAAATCAAAAATGCCTCCAACATTCCTGAATAAATAAATTACAGACCTATTCAGTGGCAGCAATGATATTTTAAAAAGCTTGTGCAAGCTCATTGTACAATTTTATTACAAAACCACATTTGATAAAAGAAAAAACTGTCCACTTTTTCATCCTCTACATAGTTTTACTAGCAGGGATAGCTTCTCAAAGATGAAGAAACTTTATAATAGCAACAGATCTAGGAAGTGTTAACCCTGTGTTCCAACAGATTATAGTCACTGCTAATTAGGAGCTGATACTTCTTATAAAGATACTTTTAGGAGCCAAGAGTATTTTTCTCTCATAATGAGAATATGAGGATAATGACAGCTAATAGGAGCCATCAGTATATGATCAGAGACCATAAATGAGAACATTTATATAATGGGAAACATAATTCTTAACTTTAAAAACATAGGTTGCAGAGAATCATTTTTACTTCTACATAAACCCTCACAACTTTTCCCTAAGCAAATGCCATGAGAACAACGGACAAAGGCATCTTGTGTGCCCTGGTTTTCAGTAAAATGGGCATTTATACAACAGTGGTCCCGACACTTTATATTTTACAAAATCTCAGTGCAGAAACAGTACTAAGTAAGCATAGATGTTAAAAGGAAAAAATTAATGAAGTGATGAAATTGCATTATTTTGAAGTGAAAATCAATGTATCCTAGGATTCAGTAAAGCTCACCAGGTAATAAGTCCACTGCATACTAAAGACTGTAAGCTAAAATCTAAAATTAAGGCTCCAACGAGTTAACCTATCTTTTATTCAAACAACCACTAAAAAACCATTTTCTTTTATGACTGACAAAAGTTATAACACTAGAAGATCTAATGTAGAAAAAGCTGTATAATTATTCTAATCGTGCCATTAACAGTATCCTTCAAAATAATTCTACCCACAAGATTCTGCTATTTCCAAAAGCACACATACACACAAAATAATTCAGTTCAAAACACAATGAGCTCCTCTCTCGCCATACCCTAAAAGATTTTTCTTGGAATTAAGAAAGAAAAAAAAAGGGCGGGGGGGGGAGCATGTAAATTAAGGTGACTGAAACATGCTTTCATCTAGCAGAGTAATATGGTAGCTATTCATCACCTGAAGTCATAAAACACTAGGTCTCGTCCTTAGCATATTCTAATGAAGCCTATCATGCAAATGAGAGTGACCTTTTCCTTGCGTTCTGCAAGTTCACATTTATTCCAGGAGTACATAGAGTTTGCCAATACAAACTAGCCAAAGACTGGTAATTACTGTAATCAATTAGTAGTTAGTGTCGTTCTGCTCATTTTCAGCTAATGTCAACTAAGCCATTTTTGAGAGAGCCACCCTTGACAACAGCTCTTCCGTTGTTGTTTCTAAAATGAGGTGAAAAAGAAAATAAAAAGACGAAAACATTCAAACTTTCCAATATGGCCGCACAGTTGCATCCCTCCAAATGACGTGAAGATACAAGACAGGGCCCCAAAGTTTATAATGGACAAAGACTCTGGGGTAAAGTTGCGTATCCTTAAAATGACATTGAAGTTTTCTGCCTATACAATTAAACATTAATATTTAAATATTTAAATGAAGGACACTCTCCTGTGCAGCAGTTCAGACTTGGTAGAACTTGGGCACTCTTCGCAACGGTTGAGTAAACAGGCCATACCCTCTGCTCGGGAACAGTCTATTCTGTCGACAGTTATGGATAGGAAACATTACGGCAGCCGGTAATTAAAGTAAAAACTAATACTGTCTCAGAGATGGGGAATTTTGCAAAGGAAAATCATTTATCATGGCTTACAGTTCTCACAACTGAAATGAATTATCTTTTCCTTTAGCACATATCCATTTTGAAGCGAGTGTATTTACTAAACTACAATGAGGCCCACTGGCCCATCTTAATTGCATTAGCCGGTAGGCACGGAACAAAAACACAATAGGTCACAGAAAATATCCCACACACACTGCACAACCGAAAGCCTTGGCATATACAAAGTGGGCCTCAAAAACAAGTACCAATTTAAGGGCTGGTGAATCACAAGAAAACCAGACTATTAAAAAATCTATAGTATTTTCCCTAATGTGGCTGTTTTCAAAATTTACAATAAGGACTGAAGGAAAATACCTCTGTGGTTACTAGTACAGAAATGTTAATTTCATATCAACCAATGTCCTAGTGCTGAACTCGGCCAACATGTGAAGGACAATATATTCAACACTCACTTATGAAAATGTATGAGAGGAAAAAAAAGAGGCCACTCCTATGCCAGAAAGAAAATGAATCTATGGTATCTCAGAAGTTATCCAAAAAAAGAAAATAATAATATTGAGACAAACCATTTCACTGAGATTGCTCAACTCAACCGGTAGAACCGAATGCCAGCCTTGTTTGTGTCTGTCAAACTCCCACGTACGAAGTCATGTCTTCCCTCAATCTACACAATCCAGGACCTTTTATGAACTGGAATCTCGGCCTGCTAAGGAATTCCTGGTTTTAAAGAAAAAGAATTTACTTGGGAGGAGTACTACAGGAGTGAATATATGTAATCATTACATGACTGATATTTCTATGTATCTATACATACCCGTGAAACGCCGACTCATAACTGTGTGTGTGTGTACTTTTATCTTCTCTGAGGACATTCAGTTCACTTCCCGGTGCCTAAAAACATCATTCTTAAATCCCAAACATGTCAATGAAATGCAGTCTCTTTTTTAAATTAATGTCATCTATGAAAGATTAGGTGCGTGTGGAAAGAAAACTACCGCACTAAAGATAATTTTTGTCTTGACTCTGTAACCACGCACAGAAACAACTTTCCGAAACAAAGGCGCAAGAATGGTGAAACAAAACTGGGGTATACTCCGGGTACACAGGTCTTCACAGGTACCCCCTGATAATGTCAGAAGGCCAACAGAGGTAGGGGAGTCGACCTTTTCGAGTACCCGCATAATTGTGGAGTGTTCTGGAACAGGGGGTGGGGGCACCTCGTTTTGAAGTGTTTGTTTCCGTGGTGAGATCAGGGTCAAAAGAACAATCAAGTGGCAGTAAGCGGAGCGACGCTGAAGGTTTATTGGCTGGCTTCCGCAGACTGCTGGGACCAGTCGCCTCCCACGGCGTCAAACACGCACGACTTGTCGATACTGACACGGAGCCAAACGGCAGGAAGACAGCGGTTTCCATTCTCGTCAGAAGAACAAACCGATGTGGGCTCTGACAGTTACCGCGAGGGGACAAGAGCAAACAAGATGAGCGAAAGGAGAAAAAAATATCCAGTAAGTTGGAAGGGCCTCAGGCTTCTCTCTCTCTCTCTCTCTCTCTCTCTCTCTCTCTCTCTCACACACACACACACACACACGCACACGCACACACAAATGATGCCGGGCACGGAAAGGGAGCAGGTGCCTGACTTGTCTCAAAGAAAAGGCTAACATGAAACGCTTCACAAAAGATAAAGCTCTCGGAACACTGCCGCTCAACCCCGAGATGAGGTCTTCACGGTAAACACTTAAGACAACTTGTGACCAAAGTCCTGTTACGACACTAATTGTCCACGAAAGCTGACCTGCAGCAAAGCAGCACAGTTCAGTTCCCATAGTGCAGGCTCACGGGCAGTAACGTGACTGGAGATGACAGAAGACATTCACAGATCACAAAAGACCGAAAATCCTGAGGGTCACCGCACAGCACGCGCCGAAGAGACACTTCGCACGCTGCGTACTTCTTAAGTGGAAATAACAAAGCTCGAGTACCACAGCCTAGAGTTTCTCGTTATTGTTTTCTTGGTGTAGCTTTTCTTATTCTAGTGATGGGACACCGAGAAAATGACTGGCAATACGATTTTTAAGAAATCGGATGCGGTTACTGCATCAACTTAAAAATCTTACAATAAAAAAATGGAGGAATAATATTAAGTTTCTGTTCAAATGTACTCCATGAATGATTTCATGTTGCTAAAGTGTTTCAATTTGTTAAGAGGGCTTAGTATAGAAACAGGTCTGACTATCACATATTGTAAGTTACAATTATCGCAGCATTTCAATTCTTCCATAAGCTAATCAAGTGCATAAAGCACATTTCTAATGCAGTAATTCAAAACTACATTAAGTAACTTTAAATTACCTTGCTTATTATATCTTGTAAAAAAGCCATGGAGATAAAAACTGGTATTTTAATTGATAATTCGACAGTTAAACATTTTTTACTTGAAGCAGAAAAATATGGTGAACCGTAAGCCTATGTGTAACTCCTATATTTAAATGGAAATACTGTAAATCTTGTTTAACTTTGAAACTATTTCAATGTTTGGACTGATCTACATAGGAACAGTATAGAAAATTAAATTGATTAAAATTGAACCCAGTCATACAGGAGATTTTATAATTACCCACTTTCCATATTTAATAGATTTCTAAATGTTACATACTGCAAACACTCAGATTCTTTTTAAAAAGTGAAAATATGACTTAAACACACGTGGAGAAGAGGAAACAGTGTGATGACAAAAAAAAAAAAAAAAAAAAAAAATACCTGACAGGCTTACTTTTATTAACTTTGAAAAACAAAAGCAGAGTAATCCTTTCCATGTACTTTAAAATAAAAACGTTCACTACTCTATTAAATTCTATAAGAATTAGAACGCATTGACAATCGGCTCCTGACTACCCACTGGGGAATAACATGAACTGGTGTACCTCCAAGGGAAACCTTGCTTTCTAATTCGACAACTGCCATCCATACACCTTGTTTGTTTTGTTGAGGAAGGAAGGACGGCCGCCTTAATAGTGGCTCGGAGACAGTCCCCTCCAGTTGACGGTTAACACGTGTTTCCTTAATCACTAGCCTCTGCAGATACTTTCGAAGCGTGATGTTCATGTCCACCAGACAGTACCGGGAGTCTTTAGCATCGAGTCCAAAGGCCAGGTGAGAGCTTTTAGAAGTAGTTCTGCTTAGTCTGTTCTTAAAGAGCAGGGGAAAAGTAAAACTAAACAAACGTTGCTTTGGAAACACGAGGCAGTCTGCAGGAGTAGTTTCAACAAGAATCTGAATGTTTGAAAAGTGTCAAGTAGGTCCATTTCTTTTCATAAGTGTCCACAAAACGACTTGTTATTTAGATTTCAGTCAATTCCCAAATCGTACCTATCTGAATTCAAATACGGCTAACTATGGAAGTCTCGAGGGAGGCACTTGAGAGGTTCTGACACAGTGGGGACCCCGCAGTTCTGGCACTGCCCACCAGGGTTATTTTGTGGGTGATGTTGGCCCTTTTTGCCTCCATGAGGGCCAGCATCTTTATCTGTAAAGTGAGAGATTCAGACTAGGTGACCGTGAACTTGAAGATTTCTTCCTGCTCTGGGAGGCAGCACCTGTTCTACAGTATCTGTCCCTCGGTAACCTCTGGGTCACCCAAGGTTTGGGATCCAGATCTGGACCTACTGAATCACGGAGACGTTCTGCACCATTCCGCAGGCACTGATGCCTCACACTCAAGGTGGACAGTGACTCCCCTGTGACTCTGCTCTCTCAAAAGAGCGTGTGTAATAAACTTCTGACCATCAGAAATAAAGGCCACATAACAGAAACCCTGGGAGCGGGGGGAAGAACTTGAACACCAATTAGCAGTCATCTTTCCAAAATACAGGATGCCGAAGTCAGAGTTTTCTGACTCCATTACTCCTTCTTATTAGTAACTGAACACGTGCTTGCATTTCATAAGTGAGTTTAGCCTCAAAAGGCTGATAAACTTCACCCCAAAAAATAAGATCAGAATTATTCTTGTTCACTTATTACAAGGAGGTGACGACTTTGTTGGACTTTAGTGAAATCTGATAAACTTACCTAAGAAAAACTCAATGAACTAACCAACTTACAGAATTATCAGATCATATAGCCAGATAAGGTCTTATCCAGCTAGTTTGGCTCCATGAGTGACACCCCTGAATCACATCTAACAAGGGCACCCTCTTCCTCTTACAGGAAACACATACTATGGAAAGCAGCCCCTCCCTTTTGAACAAATTTAATGATTATATAGTTCTATTCACCCAAAGTCTATAATTCCACTATTTTTTTCATGAATTGCCAAATCAATGCCAAGAAATACAGTGATTCTAGATACTAATAATAGCTGATGGGAATTTATACTGTGCAGAAAAAGATGCAACATTTTGGGGTCTTCTAGGTATGAAAAAAAAGTATGTCAATAAATAAGACTGTCCTATAGGCCATCAGGAAAATCATCAAGAATATTCTGTTCGCCTCATAGAGGAGGAGGAAGAAAGAGAGTGAGAGATGTTACATCCCATAATTAAGATTTAAATGTAAGTTCTTTCACAATTTAAACAGGCTAATGAACAGGTTAGTCAGGAAAACAAACCTCATATATAACAACAAAGATCAAAAAATGACTCAAGGGAAATATTCATGACTTACATTCTCCTTCGACTTTCACTTTACAAACAAGTGACCAATCCTTATTTAAACGATCCCTTCTGATGTATCTACATTGGAAAAACTTTTGACATAATACATCATTTCTCCTATAATCCCAAAGGGTCCTTTAGAGAACAGTGAAAACACGAACACATTCATAGACTAACAAGAATTTTCGTCAAACGTCACAGCTGCCGGTGGTCCGATACACTACAAGGTAATGCTCAAACTCCATCTCACGTTGTCAATGCTCATCACAACACCACTAAAGCACAAGGTCAAAAGACAGTTACCAGTGACCACAAAACTAAAAGCAGTGGTGAAGCCAACCACAAATGAAGTGAATGTAGATCCAGACGGACAAGTCGTCGTGAAAGGCAACAGCTAGCTCAGGAAGCGAAGAGTACAGGGCAGGGATTGCGGCATCCTGAGAAACGTCGACGTATTAACGGGAATGAGCTGAATGATTCATCACGGTGCACACGTTTCAGAGAAAACGAGCATTTCTTGCATTTTAAACCTGCCCAGGAATGCAAAGTAATCTGCATTTCAGAAAATATTCACACTAGAGAAGCTATAGAGAGAACATTAAAAACAAGAAATGAGAAAACTGAGGGAAAATATTAAAACTGGAATGCATAGAGCTTCCCAAATACTGAAAATTCCACGTCATCTGTAATGCATGATTTCCTACCACTGCACCCAAGAGTAGTAGATGCCTCGGTCCTGCACATCATCTAACAGATGCTGTCGCCCAGCACCTAGAACACTGCCGGGTACCCCGTGTTCTGTAGGCATCCGTTGAATGAATACTGGATCATACCACAACAAACTGGTCTTTCCAACCCTACTGGAAGAGATGACACTTGTTTAAAAAGTGTCACCTTCTAGGAGGCCACTCAGAACTTCAAAGCATCATACGCACGCGCGTGTGCGCACGCGCACACACACACACACGCTATTAAACTACCTCTACAAACACTGCCCACCAAAAATATCACAATGATAATCATTTTTTGAATTTTATCCTCTTATGCATACTTCTAAAACTAGTTCAAAAAATGTTTCTTTTCACTGTGCTCAGATTTACACTGAATATAAGGAAACACTCCACGTATAAAATCAACAGGTTCAGAAGGATTTTTTTTAAGAGTATAGTTTCTATATACATGGCTTCTGTATACCACAGTGATATTTTATTAATCCATATCTTACTAATGACTTTGTTTAATCCATACTCCCTATCCCCACGGTATCTGACATATTATAAGCATGCTGAGTCCTCTGCCAAAATACACAGTAAACTCAGAGTTCATGAACAAATGAGAGAAACAAGACACATGTGATGAAAATTCACAATTCATCTTTCTTCCCTGGCGCATTTAGAAGAGAAGAATCCATATGATCCAAACCATTCCTCTAGTTGGGAAAAGACTCTCTAGAAAAATTAATTCGTGGGCACCAAGAACAAGGGAGATACAAGCTATGAGAGAGACCAAGAGAGTGTCCAAGTGATTTCTCATCTCTCAGTGTGCTAACAGCTAGCCCTTCCCCAAGTCCTGGGCAGATGTTCAATAACTACCAGCTAATAGTAAATAATTAATACCAAATTGCTGCTGGTTCTCCTCCTCTGATGGTCCCTTCATAATAGCTATTCATTCGCCCTCATTTCAGCAGAAGCAACAAATTACCTCTAAAGTAAATAGTGGGCAATGACCATAATACTAAGACACCAAGAGCTACTGTATGAACCAGCAATTCGGATTAGGGTCTATATATTCAAATCCAAACCTGTCTTGGCACCTATGCGAGAAAACGCTGGATGTACTACCTTCTGAAGCAGCACGGGGAGAAAAAACCAGTGAACACAAAGTCCTGAAAGAACAGTAAACAGGAGCATGCTGTAAATGCAATGCCAAGTAGGAGACTTAGGGAGAAACCCTCCTCCTTATCTTCTTTGAACCTGAACATCAGTCACTACTGCTGGCTAGAGTGACATCTTCAGGGCCCTCTCTGGTTCTACGTCTACATGGCATCTTCCCCATTTTTCACTCTTCTGCCCTGCTCTGATACCCCTGTGTGTGACTGACCCATCGCCCAAGTGACCACCACAAACCCCCTATCTCACACTACACTCTCCATATGTACAACCACATTCACTAGCCAGGACTTCAACTACCATCTCGATGAGATAAGAACGAAGTATGCTTTCCAGGTCTGGACCTTTCAGGCGAAACTCAGCGGCTTTTCTAGGCGCTTCATTAACATCTCCCCCTATTAAGTAGAAGTGGATGGCCCATCAACATACTTATTTATATATTCATAAAACCGAACACACCAGGAATCAACATGCGTAGGAATCTTAGAGGGCATGTACTAATCCCTAAGTTAGGAAAACTAAGTAAAAAGCAGGTAAAGACAGTGGCCGAGGGGCCGGAGCTAATCCCAGACTAGTGCTCTCCCCATTGTGTCACACAGCCACCAACCAGCTTCGTTCCTGACGCTCAGACAGCTCAGGGTCCATCTCACAAATCACGGCTTCTCATTCCTCAGATTTTCAAAACCTCGCAGGGTAATCCCCTCACGCGTGATTGTCTAAGCATTCTCTCAATCATTCACTTTGAACTTCAGGACTGCCTTTGACTTGTTTGTCTCCTTGACTTCCCACACCAAATTAACTGCCAGATCTTAAGAGTTTGTTCCAATGTTTCTTCAGTGCATGTACTATATCTCACCGCTGTATTCGCTCTCCTGTCCTTCAGTATCTTCCCCCGAACACAGCAGCGAAAAGCCCCTACCTGGCCCTTCAACCTCTTCTTTTCTGTCCACACTGAGCCCACGCATGAGAGGCAATTTAAGAGAGGTCCTGCTTGAGCTTCTCCACTCCTCTGCTCATCAACTTTTCATGAGTCTGTCCTCAAGTGTATCTTCCACCTGGCGCTTTCACTGACTCCCCAACACCCACAGGGTGAATTCTAAGTTACTTACCCGCCCGCTGGGTAACTTGCTGTCTATATCTCTACTCTTACCACCCTTTCAATGTACATTCTGGGAAGTTTCACAATCCCTTAGCCACAATTCTGAAATCCGAAAAGTAATATAAAAACTAAAAGTTTCATCTTTTAAAATCAGCTGGGGGGGAAACCAGACTGGAACTGACAGGAGGCTGTTCAGAAGCTTCGCTGACCCCACCTATGTTGAATATGCTTCAGTAACCATAGAAAAATAGTTGATAATCAGATCAGGATGCTACCCTGGAGAGTGCCTGGAGTTATTTAAGATGCAGCACACAAAACCTGCACACTTCCTAAAATCCAATCAATTGTGAATTGCCAAAGCGCCTCTGTCCCCAGGGGCCCGGCTAGGAGAAGACCCGAGCAGAACACAGAGTCCTGGAGCTCTGAGACGTCCTGAACCTTCCAGGATGCACTGCTCCTCACTCTCCTTTTGAGCCTTCCTCACCTCAGTTTTGGGGCATGAACCTGACCTCAGGTCTAACATCCTCTCTGAGGCATCCACTACCTCACTCCCCTTTTCATGGTTATTTAAATGTTGCTTCTCTAGGTCCCATTCAGAAGGACAAAACCATACTGCATCTAGTATGACATCCCTTGCACTGGCTCAGTGCTTGGCACATAATGGAAAGCTAATGTTTGTAGAGCAGAATGGAGTAAATTAATCCTAACTGTCGATGAATGAAGTTAGGAAATGATCCTTAGTTCCTAAGAGACACGTAGAAAATATACAAATCCCTAGGTTTCTCCAGGAATTGACTTATAAAATGACTAGAATTTCTACTCACCTCAAAACATGGACTGAGACGCCACAAATGCTAAGGACCATGTAAAATAGTCACAACTGGCCTTTCCTTTAAGGAACAGTTACATAGTTAAGTAATAGTTAAATGGTAAATTCCAATATGGAGTACAGGGAATCTAGAATCTGGAGATTTCTGTAGGATTAAGATTTGAGTATTTCCCTATGAATATGAAAATTAATGTGCATTAATTAAATGGCCCATGATTTATAATTCAAGGTCCAGCCAAATTAGGACCTCTAAGGCCGCACTTTAATTCCATGTGCACGGTACACTATAATTGACAATACTATGAGAAAAAGGGTCAGTGGTAGCAAAACTAGGCACATTAACAAAATTCCCTGATGACTAAATTAAAGTCAATATATCTATACATATTCTGAAATTCTAACCCAATGTACATTGCTGCTTCATTTTTCCGTGTAATTTAGTTTATGCATCTTAATATTTTGTTCCACTTTTCAATGTTATCATCAAAGGTAAAGTTGTTCTTTCCACGCACAGCATCCCCAGGCTTATACATAAATTATTGGCTCTAATGATTCAGATGTGGTGGTCGGTCCTGTACAATTCTCCACACAGCAAATATACCGTGTGAGGTATTAGCTGGAATCACTCTTGTTTAATGAGATGATCCATCATGGTGTCTATAATTGAACACACTCTTAGCCATGACTCTTGGACAAAGAAAACACAGTGGCAAACAATATGGACCCAAGAGGATGAGGTGCAACGGATCTCCAGTGAGTGCTAAGTGCAAGGGGACGGTCAAACAGTAAGAGGGAAAAGAGGTCTCAATTCATGTCACTGAACAAGAGTTCTATGTAAAAACATACTGTATAAAATGTATTATCATTACTTCACTACCGCCCTCCAAATAGCTGACCACAAACTGTCCAGAGAAACAGAGAAGTAAAAATACCCCTCCAATTCTCCCCAACCCCCAAAGACATGTCCAAAACATTGTACACACATAGAAGGATCCAAGTAAAAACCAACACCAAATAGTGTGCCAACGGACTGTCCCACAGAAGAAGTTTCCTCATGTAGAAAGACAGCATGAATTTTGTGTCATTAACAAAGCATATTTTCACCAAAAAATTAATGAACACTACTTGAAATATTATAAATATTTTTCAGTTACATAATACCACCTACTCAAATATGAAAGCACATTTGAAAACATTCAAATCAAAAGAAAGCAGTTTTTCACATTTTATAACAATGGAAAATGACCTCTCTAAACCCTAATGAAAAACTGTAAGAGGCTGAAGTTGCTTTTGAATCTCAACCCAAGTCCAATCATTTTGTTTTCAATTAGAGTCTAGTGCTTATGTTCCATCAGGTTTAGTAAACTTCAGAATACTAGGGAGAGTAAATGATATAGCAAACACGAACTTACTCAGGAGCATCAGTATTTCGTTGTTAATAAATATTACAAGTATGATATTAGGTTCTGTCTCACCTACCAGAAAAATATTTCTAGAATCAGTTATTAAAGTAGAACAAAATATATGTTTAATAGGCACTGAATATAAGTAAATCATTTAAAAATAGGTAGAGGGGTTCCTGGGTGGCTCAGTCACTTAAGCATCCAACTCTTAATTTTGGCTCAGGTCATGATCTCACAGTTCCTGAGTTCAAGCCTCATATCGGGCTCTGCACCGACAGCATGGAGCCTGTTTGTGATTCTCTCTCTCCCTCACCCTCTGCCCTTCCCCTACTCAAGCGTGCGCACTCTCTCTAAATAAATAAATATACGAATATTTTCTAATTAAATATAAAATAGGTAAATGTAAATATTCTTAAGTGGCGTGAAAACGTTTGACCAAAACAGTTCATCAAAAACCACCAAAAATAGGTTAGGAAAGTTCCCATCCATCAATGAGAAAATATCAAAAGTCTACTGATAATGGCTGGAAGATGTAGTAAGGGACATACTCTCACGAGTGTTAAACAGATAAGACTTTCTAAAAAGCAATTTAGTCATATGTGAGAAAGACTTCAAATAGCATCAGTCACTTTGAATTCCAATGTTTCTACTCCTGGGCATGCCAAGGAAATAGTATGAAAAGGGCACCATAACGTATACACAAAGATGCAGAACGTATCCACCACAAGGTCACGTGGGAAAGTAAAAGTGGTAAACAACCAATGAGAGAAGCAGTCATATAAAATGTTCTAGGCATATATATGGAACGTTATACTTCCATAAAAACACCTATCAAGAATATTTTAATGGCATGGGAAAATATTTCTCATGTAATTTTAAGCAAAAGCAGATTTTAAAATTTTATGCATAGCATTCCATTGTGTAATGCCAAAAGAATTACATCAAAAATGTTAGAGTGGATTAAGGGGGATTTTTTTTTCACATTCATTACAATTTATTACCTCCTTGCAATTTCCCACAATGAGTACACAATGCCTTGAGAATAAAAGTTAGAGGGATTTTTTTTTTTTAATAAATTAGAGGTTTTTCTTTTAGCTTCATACGCATCTGGTATGAAGTAATAAGCTTCTAACAAACCAGATCTCTTACAAACAACAGCTATAAAGTCCAGACAGAATGCTAAAATAAATAAATAAATAAATAAATAAATAAATAAATAAATAACCATTTAATAGTTCTGGAGACTCCACAAAAGCTAGAGTTTTTATTTATCTATCTACCTATCTATTTTAATGTTTATTTTATTTTTGAGAAAGAGAAAGAGCATGAGTTGGGGCAGGGAGTGACGGGGGCAAAGAGAGGGAGACAGAGAAACGAAGCAGGCTCCAGGCTCTGAGCTGTCAGCACAGATCCCGACGCAGGACTCAAACCCACAAACCATGAGATCATGACCTGAGCCGAAGTCGACTCAACAACTGAGCCACCCAGGCACCCCAAAAGCTAGAAGTTTTAGAGCAGAGATAAGGCCCGAAGCAAGCAGATAGTGACAGGTGAACCCAGCCCCACCCCCTCCTGGCAGCTTTCCCCAGAGGACGCCAGAGTCAGAGCCCCCTGAAGGCAGGTAGGCAGCGAGGCGCTCAGTGGGAAAAGCAGCTGGATCAGACAGGAGGTGTCTCAATGCAGGGACAGACTTGAAGAGTAAGAAGGAAACACCAAAAGAGAGGGTAGCCAAAGGAACACCTGATTCTACGAAAAAGCCCGAAGGAAACCATGTACGCACAAGGAAGAGTTCAAGCAGACTGCAATTAAAACTTAAATCCAGAGGGGCGCCTGGGTGGCTCAGTCAAGTTAAGGGTCTGACTTTGGCTCAGGTCATGATCTCACCGTTGATGGGTTTGAGTCCCGCACGGGGCTCTGTGCTGACAGCTCAGAGCCTGGAGCCTGCTTAGGATTCTTTGTCTTCCTCTCTCTGCCTCTCCCCAGCTCAGGCTCGGTGCCCTCTCTCTCCTTCAAAAATAAACACTTAAAAAAACAATAAAAAATAATTTAAAAAAACAATAAAAACTTAAATACCAGAAATGAGATTCGAGCAGCTGCCCACTGCAAACATGAAAGACGCTATTTTGAAGGTAACTGAGTTAACTGCTAGCCAAAATGAAAACACCAACAGTATCAGCAGCACTAAAACAAAATCCAGAGACCAAGCAACATGACATTCAAAATGTCCAGGATACAATAAGAAATTACTTGACTTAGGAATAGGCAGAAAAATGTGACCAAACCTCAAGTAAAAAGATATATGGCAAACAAGATGATCAAAATGCTGTAATTATTTTAAAAGGACTTCAGAGTAGCTATTATAACTATACTACGTCAGGTAAAGGAAATACACTTCAAACAAATGAAAAGAAAGGAAATTTCAGCAATTATCTTTTTAAAAGTCAAAAGAAAATTTTAGAAACAAAATATAAAATATTTAGAATTAAAAATGGGCCTAAAGGGGAGCCTGGGTGACTCAGTTGGTTAAGCATCCAACTTTAGCTCAGGGCATGATCTCACACACAGTACGTGTGTTTGAGCCCCTCACTGGGCTCTCTGCTGTGACAGCTCAGAGCCTGGAGCCTGCTTCGGATTCTATGTCTCCTCTCTCTGTGCCCCTTCCCTGCTCGTGAACTGTCTGTCTCTCTCTCTCTTTTTCTCTCTCTCTCTCTCAAAAATAAATACAGGTTTTTAAAAAATGGGCTTAGTAACAAAAAAGAGATGACAAATAATTAGTGAGTTGAGAACACACCAAGAGCAAGCACCCAATATGAAGAATAGAAAGGAAAAAAAAAAAAAGAATTAAAAAAAAAAAAAAAAGGCAAGAGAGCCTTAGGGACCTACCTAAGGGACAAATACAAAAGATCTAACATATAGTTAAGTAACTAGAGTCCTGGAAGGAAAAGAGAGAGAGGAAGAAAATGGGGCTCAGAGAGGAACATCCAGCTTTGACAATTAAAAAGAGGCCACCAAACCTTCTCCTCAAAAACAAGACTAGAACTGCACACCATTATTAGCAGTCATAATTCATGATTCTGAACATCAGATTCAGGTGACAAGTGGAAAGACACCTGCCTGGGATGCTACTGCTCCTTCGACCTACCCCTTGACGTGGTGACGGAGCACGGCAGTCTTGCTAACATATGTCTGCTACTAAAACACAGGAGCTGTGACTGTGAGCCAAGGTGGTGGAGGGAGGAAACGATTTCAAGCAGGAAGCAAAACCACACAGCTATGTCAGATCAAAGTGACAGAACTGGTAGGACGCAAACGACTACGATATTATAACACAGATACCGAGAGGTATGAGCCCAGTTTGGGGAACTGGCAAGACGCGCAAGAAATTTAGCAAGGAGATCCAATAAAAGAAAGACGAATGAGAGGACTAGATGAAGCTCACCCCACATTCCTGGTGGACTAAGCAGAGGCACAAAGAAAACCCAAAGGAACAGAGCAGTTAGCAAAAGCCCCAAGAAAAGCTTCACAAAGAGGTAAACTCTGAATGTGCCTCAACGCACACAAGAAAAGAAGGGCAGAAAGCAAAGACCTTACTAGGCTCAAGGTGTTTGAAACAAACACTGCCCAAATCACTGTTTGACCACTTGGTCTCACATTCGCAAAGGAAACACCCAAAAAGTCAAAGTAAAAATAAATATTTAAATCATTTAGAAACTGAATAGAAACACTGGAGGCTATACACCATGGGGAGATAAAATTCCATGGTTTTAAGACCATGGATCATGCAATTTAAGGGGAAAAAAAAGACATTCTTTGAAAAGTGAATCAAAATCCAAACTTACCACACCACACTATATAAAATGTCCATTTTCAACAATGACAATAAAAAGAAATCACAATATGTGTTTGAAAGGAAATGTAAACTGTGATCCAGATTCAGGAAGAATAAAAGTTAATAGAAAAGTAGAAAACTGGTTCAGATGATGCCAATGCCCAGAGGCAGAAGAGGTCTTCAGCTAGCTGCTGTAAAGATGCTCCAAGAATTCTTTTAATGTTCAAAAATTAAAGAAAAATATAATGACAGCCATTCACTACATACGGAATATTAATAAGGAAGTACAAATGACAAAAAAAAGAACTAAATAGAAATACTAGAGATAAAAAGTACTGAGCAGAAATAAAAAATTACTATGTGGGAGAACAGGAGAATCGAGAAGGCAAAGGAAAGAGGAAAATGGAAGAAAGAATGATATTAACTAATCAAGAGATTAAAAATAAAAGAAAATGTTAGGAAAGATGAACAGAGCCTCAGAGACCTCTATGACAATTTGAAGTATGATGTATTTCAACAACTGTGCAGTAAGAATCCTACTAAGAGAGAAAAGAAAGGGGCAGGAAAAATTTTTGTTAAATAATGACTGAAAACTTCCCAAATTTGATGAAATACATTCACCTACAAATATAAGAAGTTTGAAAACATCAAAAAGTATAAATACTCAAAGACTCACACCTGGAAACGTCAGAGTCAAAGAACAAAAGAAAATTCCTCACATGAAGGGAACAGCTACATGTTTAACAAGTGACTGCTTCACATAGAAGAGGAAAGAAAAAAAAAGAGCTGACTTATCAGAATCAAGAGGCTAAAAGCTAGAAGAACAATATAATGAAAGCGCTGAAAGAAAAACTATCAATAAAGAATTCTATATCCAGCAAAACTATACTTCAATAACAAAGAGGAAACAAAGACACTTCCAGATAAAAAAAAAACGAACAGGGCTCACATCAATGCAGAGCAAGGCAGCAAAGGATCAACAGATGAAAAAAAGACACAAAGACATACAAGAATAAAGAGCAAAACACAGAGGATAAATCCAACCAGTATATTACATTAGACGTTAATAAAATGAACACCATGGTTAAAAAGAATGACTTATCAGACTGTATGAAAGGAAATGACCAAAGCTATGTGCTATAAGAGACACACTTTCAGAGACAAATATTTTCAAAATAAAAGACTGGAAAAAACATTCCATACAATCAAGTAACCACCAAACAGCTAGAGTGGGCATATTAATGTCATACCTAATCAACTTCACGAAGAAGATATTACTGAAAATGAAGCAGGACAAAAAAGTGAAGGCATAAGTACTGGATAAATACAAGCAAAACTATTTCCATCCATAGAAAATGTGATTTACATACAAAAATCCTTAGTCTGGGCTATATATTTATATTTGTATTTATAAACACCTTGCAACAAATGAGCGAATTTAGGAAATTCACAGGAGAAAAGTTAATGTACAAAAATCAATTACACTTTAAAATATTAACAACGCACAACTCCATTTCAAACAGGGCGAACATAAATTTAACCAAACCCTGTGCGAGGCCCACACACTAAAGGCTATAGAGCACAGAGCACAGCTGAGAGAAACCGAAGACGACTCACTGGCAGCTTGTAAAAACGTTAAGCAAAAAGTCGTCACACACACCCCAGTCACTTCCCTCCTAGGGTAATTACGCCTGAGAAACGAAAACATATGTCCACACAAAGACTTACACAAGAGTCCATACTAAACGATATAGCAAATTAACTTACAGTGACAAAAAGCAGGTCACTAGTTCCCTGTGGCAGCCAGGAAAGGGTGGTGGGCTGCAAAGAGGCACAGGGATATTTGGGGGTGACAGAAATGCTCTTTTATCTTGTTTCTGTCAATGTTTTTGGAGGAATAGACAACGGTCAAAACACATCGCACTGTGCACTGTAAATGGGTGCTGCTTTCCATACTACAGTCATTCTGCAATAAGGCCATCAAGGAAAGAAACAAACAGAAAGAATAAGTGAACGAATGCACAAGGGTTTTAAAAGTAAATAAGCCTTACACACCTGCTTAAAAGTAAGTAATAAAATTTAAATGCAGAGGAAAATTTGTAAGTGTAAACAAGTTACACTTTTTTAAAGAGCTCTAGTTTTGTTTCTTTTAATTTGTTTGTTTTGAACCTTTAATCTGTGCTGAGTGTAAGAGGTAAACGCCTCATAGGTTTTACTATAAAAACAAGTCACACAAACAAATTATATAATTACGACTATAGAAAAAAATGACCTCATAGATCTGTATATATAATTCAGTTTATGACTGAAAACAGCACCTGTTATCATATGGAAAACAAGTAAATTTTATTCTCTGATTTACCTTGAATATTTCATGTCTGTGTACTCCAAAGAATCACAGAATGCAAAGCTACTCTAACATTTAAGCAGAAAAAAAAAAGTGTCACTACCTAACAGACTCAGGGTACAGTCTAGACTTACAATCTTTCTGTCCAAAGCAATGCTGATGAAAACAGACTCCTCCTTAATAGGAATTGTCACAATAAGTAATTGCACTATGAAACAGAATGACTGCATTTCAATTACTGCTTTTATAGAGCATTTTTACATTCCTAAAATTCTGCCAAAAACATTTGATTAGAATCACCTGGGCCAATTTGAAAATGCTAAAAGATATGTAAGTACACACGCACACACACACACACACACACACATACACACACACACACACACACACACACACACACACACACAATCTCTCTCACACACATATGTGTGTATGTATATGTTTTTAAAAGGTAAAGACAAGGGGCACCTGAGTGGCTCAGCCAATTAAGTGTCTGTATGACTCTCGGTTTCAAGCTCAGGTCCTGATCTCACAGTTCACGAGTTCAAGCCCCACATCGGACACTGTGCGGACAGCATGTAGCCTGCTTGGGATTCTCTCTGTCCCTCTCTCTCTGCCCCTCTCCCACTCATTCTCTCTCTCTCAAAATAAATAAACTTAAAAAATAAAAATTCAGAAAAAGGTAAAGACAAGAATGACATTAATAAGAGACAGTATATCTCTGTATTAAAATACACACACGATGATATATGCATGATAGCGTCCTGGCGATGCGTTACTGCGAAATTAACAGCAATTAATTCACAGGGTGGCACTCATTCCTAAACTCATCATTCATGAACCTGATTCCATTAGTAAATAAAATTAATAATGAATGAAACTGATATACTTTATTCAAAATTGATCAAAATAAAAAAAAATGCCTGCTGTGATACCGTCATTGAAAAAAGGCTTATAAGAACAAATGGATAAAATAAACCCTGTCTATTAATTCTCAAAACATAAACCATATAAGAGTATTTACGTAGCAAGACAAAACAAGACAGACCATGTCAGGAGAGCAATGAAAACAAAATGACTTGGATCATGTCGGAGGAGAAAATAACAACTCAGCTATCAAAAACTCACCAAGGCAAAAACATCCCCACCAAGACTTAGCTAAAAGTAAGAAACATGTCAAAAGGGCCTGGAGCAGCAAAACATACATTTAAAGAGAATGTCTGCATTTAGGTACTCGGTTTGAAGCCAAGTCTGTTATCTCTCCAGACCCATCACCCCCTCCGGATACTGATAAGCCTGAGTCCCTGCCTTCTTGTTGAGGGCAAGTAATGGGCAGTGCTTGTACCACAACAGACAAGGTCACTGAGAAGAGTCAAGTGGGAAAAACTAGAAAAGGGAAGAAAAACTAGAAAAAGCAGATAGAAAACCTTTAAAAAAAACAAGAATCACTCAGTGTTGAAAAACATAGTTCTCCAGGTCAAAATGCCCACAGGACATGATTTCTTAGAGCCCAACCTGGAAATGTACACAATAATAATGCTGAGTCATTAAGGCAATATTAAATCACGTTACGGGAAGGTTCTAACAGCCGAAAACTAAGAAGTTAATTCTTCAAAGATTCTCATGCAAAAGAAATAGAGAGAGAGAGAGAGAGAGAGAGAGAGAGAGAGAGAGAGAGAGAGGGGCTGTGAGAGGTAAGTCCTCAAGGATTCTGGTCCCTTAGCCAAGTGGTGTACTCAGTGTGCTGGCAGAGGAGGCCCACGTGCTCCATGGCTGTGCTCCCCTGTCCTGGGTCTCGGCTGTGCTGCCTCCTCCAAGCCTCCACACTGAAGAGCCATAGGCGGGAGAGGTGCTCTGCTAGGCATTCCCATACGCCCAGTCCCCCCACCACGGTGCTGACTACACTGCCTCTGACCAGACGACGTGACCGTCTGGAGCAGAAGAAATAAACTTTCACCACAATATCCCAGAGTCCAGCACGATACCCAGCATGGAGCAGGAGTTCGATAAACACGGAATTTTTTTTTTTTTTAATGAATGAAAAAAACCACAAGCTATGTTCTGTCTGCAAAGCACAGTTTGATAATAACAATAATAAACACACAAAATATAACAGGACCACAAAGAAAGAAGTTCCCATTGACTGCAGAGACTAGCAAAGTCTTCACAGAAAGGGTAGGTTTGAACCATACACCTTCAAGTTCAGGCTGAATGTAACCAAATGATTAAAAAAAAAAAAAAAATCCGGGAAATAGGGGTACTATGGAAGTAAAAGAAAATGAGAGAAAAGGGTCCCAGACATCAATGGTAAAGGCAGCTAGTTAACAGGTAGATCTTTGTATGAAGGAGAGTGAGACGTATCGCTGGAAAGGGGGGCAGGGCTGCAGGGGAGCAGCCAGGGGTCACAACGGGGTGCCCCAGGGTCACAAGGGAGCTTTGCCTGCAAGAGTGACCCCTCTTGCCAATGGCCAGTGGTTTCCCTGTATTGCAAGTAAAAGCAAAGGAAATTCCGGTTTTCCACACATCCACACGACTCCCAATGTCAACACTGTTTTACCCCCCACCAAATGAAACAGGGGATCCTGTAAAAACTACTTCAAAACACTACCTCATACCATGAGGGAACTACTGGCAAACCTATTTCCAGGGGGTGAATACTATTCAAACTGCATATAAAAAAATACTCAACAATCCTAAGAAATTTTACTCTTATAATGCAATTGCTATGTAATTGTGTTAAATTCTTCAATTTTGAAATAAAGTTGAAAGTATTGTGTCAAAAGACAGTGAAAGAGTTATCATTAATCTTCACAGCTGACGAACAAAACAGACATATAAACAAGCTCCACGGTAATAAAAATGGTGCTATTCACTTTGTAAAAGAAAAAATAAATTGTACTAAAATTATTAAGCTAACAAAGCAAGGGAAAATATGAGTAGAAAAATGACAGTTATCTGCAAAATTCATAAATGTGTCTTTTGTATAACCATAATGATCATATTTTATGCTGTCATTTTGCATTTAATTGCTCACCCCGGTACTTTTCTTCATAGAAGCCATCAGTATCCCACAGAGCCAGATGCTGAATTGCAAAAACATACTGTGACCATGGACTTATAAGAAAGTTACTTTGCTGAGCTGTGGTGTATGACAAGTTAATTTTTGCAATTACACTTTTTCCAACAATAAATGAAGCTACTGCTTATGATTATCCTATCTTATTAAAAAGAGGCAAGAAAATATTCTTACAATAAACTAATCAAACTCTTTTAAAGGCGTCAGTTGGTGTAAGAAAGTTAACTTTTCAAATCGATTTTCTAAAATATGTCCAAAAGTAAAAACCACCGCCTCAGCTGAAATACATAAGCAGCTTAATGTGTGGAGGCATGACTGTGTTTTCTGAATGTTAATATACAATGCCAAGGTATTTCAAGCCTTTTAGGAAATGTCACATACCAACCTTAGTCTTTTGATCATTACTTTTTCTTCTGCTATATTATGCTAAACATAGCACTCAAAGGATAAGTCCTATAACTGTCACTTAAAAGAAATGGCTATTGCGCAATAATTTATCTGCAAGGTGTAAATTGTTCTGAATTTAAAATATTTGCAATGCCCGTCACTGTCATACACCCAACAGTAATAAAACAGTGGGGCGTCATGCATTGTTAAAACATAAGCTATTCCCCGTAACACAGTATCTTCGTATAAATGCGACAAAATTTGGGAGCTATTATGTTTTGTTTTATTCATTAAAAGACAGAGAGCAGGAGGACATTTCTCTTTTAGTAAACATCCCCCACATTAAAGCCCAAAGAGTTATTTCATGGTGAATGTTAATGTATCAGGACAAAACAGCCTGAGCCACGTTTCCCAAATGCCTAGGTCAAATTTGCTTACCGGAGGAGGGTGTCTGAAAAACAGCTAAGAGTTAAAAATAGTTAAATTATTAGTTACTGCCTTAAAATTTAGCTTAGGTTATGTTTTAATCACATAATAATGTTCACGTAATGTACATTTTCACCACATTATATAAAAATGGCACATTAGTTAAATCTGGTAAGCTTTTCTCAGGACTCTTAACAAATAAATAACGGGATTGATTTTTTTTTAACGAGCACTGCCCTCATGTCGGTTCCTCATCTGAAGGGGTCTGTGAGGGTGTTAATTCAATGTATATTCAAGACTTACTTCAATAAAAAGGCCTAGAATTTTGAGAATCTGGGAGATCGTATTTCAAATCCCTCGCGTGTTTTTTTTTCCTGCTCTGGAATAAAACACGAGACGCGGACTTTACACTGGCAGGTGCGCTCGAGATCACCAACGCAAAGACTGGCTGCATGAGACGAGAAACGGCACCGGCCGTGCACACGCAGCCATCAAGACAGCAAACGCGAGGCCCTCCGCGTTCTAATCCCCACCGCTTCGGAGGGAATGACAGACGTTTCAGACGTCACGTCGGCCACGTACCAGGCAGGAACCTGCTGGGGCCCAGGTGCGTGTTTCCACATGCCCGGCTCTCGGCCCTGAACCCCCTCAGTGGTCTCGGGGAGTCACTCCTGCCCGCGTCTCCGTTCCGACCCTTCTCCCCACCTCCAACCTCTTCGTGGACGAACCTCAACACGCAACAGAGCCAGAAACAAATCCGTGCTGCTCTCCTCTCCGAAGCCTGCCTCGGTGGAGCTAGTCCGCGGCCCTCCGCTCCCAGTCCGTCCTCTGGGTTCTTCTCGGTGCTCCCTCATCCCCCTCTTCCGTGGGTTGGGCGCTCAAGCATGGCAAACACGTACCACGTCAAACGTGCACCTCGGCTCCGTCCCCGTGCTCTATTCTATCCCTGCTGCCTCCTACGGTGCCTTCAACTCCAGCCTCTGGCGTTGGCCCCAGAGGGGCAACCCCTCCAACAGCCCCCACGGTCAGCAGGCGGACTTCTCGCGCGGACAGAACCGCCCCCACGGTAGCGAGGCAGGCTTCGTGTACACAACGGCCCCCAGGGCCAGTCAGGGGGGCTCCTCACGTACAGACCCCCGGGGGTGGGAGATAAGACACCTCTGATGGCTTCACCACGACTGGAAGGAGAAATACCGAGTAAAACACACACCACACGCAGGCTGTGTCACCGGAGCCCCTGACAAAGTCTCCGTCTTGGTGCTTCTCCGTCCTTCGGGCCGCACACGCTAAGCTGCTGACTGGTTCTCACACAGCCGAGCCTTCCAACCTGCTGCCTTCTCTGCTTCCTGCCTGCACACAGGAAGCTCCCATGTGTGTTCAGCGTGTCTATGATATTGTCCATGACTTGCCCAGGCCAAGCCAGTTACTGGCCCTGATACGTGCTCTGTCAGTGCCAGGACCTTGGGACTGGCTGCTGGTGTCACTGAGGACCACAAGGGCGCGGACCGGGATGGATCACTTTTTGTGCCCAGTACAGCCACTGCTCAATAACTTTATTAATTTTAAATTCACTGAGCTCGTTGGAAGATAAAGCATTTCAGGAACTTGTATACATGGAAAACAATCACTTCCTTTAAACTTAAAATGTTTGACAAGCACGAAAAAGAAAAGTAGCAAATTACTTCTGGGAAAATGCAAACCAACAGCTGCACTCTCACTTCTGAGTCCGTCATACAAATCAGACCAAAGAGAAGGAAGGGAGCACCTCTCTGGTTTTTCAAGTAAAGGCAACCAACACGGCAGCAAGGTAAGTCATGCCAGCTCCACGGGACCGGAGACAGAGAACCCGCATTTCCTGACCACTGCCATGCAGGACTCTCCCGTCTCCCGTGCTAAGGCTACAACGAAAGACGGAAAACTGAGTAACGGTGTGTGCGGACACAGCATTTTATAGTTTCGAAGCCACATACACATATATTATCTCATCAAACACTTAAACACACATCATTTCCCCACTCTGACGTGAAGAAACTAAGGGCATTTTCCTGTAACTAAGATGTACAAGCTGGAACATGAACCCAAGACTTCTAACTGTAACTACATTACCTCCCTCATAAGCACATTTTAAAGGTGTCCAACACAAGGCCACAGAACAGGAGCCACGAAATGGTCGAGACACATCACATGTCTAATGCATGTGGGGCCAAATCACACACCTTAAGTTTACAATTAAACTTCTCCTCAAGTTTACAATTAAAATTAGAATAACTAAACATTAATAAAATGTTTTACTTTTAAATAAATCTTCACGGAGGGCCTCCTGGGTGCCACAGTCAGTTAAGCATCTGGCTCTTGATTTTGGCTCAGGTCATGATCTCATGGTCCGTGAGCTTGAGCCCCACTTCTGGCCCTGCACTGACAGCGCAGAGCCTGCTTGGGATTCTCTCTCCCTCTCTCTCTGCCCCTCCCCTGCTCACGTGTGCATGCGCACATCCTCTCTCTCTCAAATAAACAGACTTTAAAAATAAATAAACCTGGGGGGCCTGGGTGGCTAGTCGGTTCAGTGTCCGACTTTGGCTCAGGTCATGATCTCACGGTTCGTGGGTTCAAGCCCCATGTCAGGCTCTATGCTGACAGCTCGGAGCCTGGAGCCTGCTTTGGATTCTGTGTTTCCCTCTCTCTCTGCCTCTCCCCCACTCATGCTCTGTCTACCCTTTTTCTCAAAAATAAACATTAAAAAATAAATAAATAATAAACAAACAAAGAAACAAACTTGGGGCGCCTGGGTGGCTAAGTCGGTTGGGCGTCCAACTTTGGCTCAGGTCATGATCTCACAGCTTGTGGGTTCAAGCCCCACGTCGGGCTCTGTGCTGACGGCTCAGAGCCTGGAGTCTGCTTCGGATTCTGTGTCTCCTCCTCTCTCTGCCCCTCCCATGCTCATGCTCTGTCTCTCTCTGTCTCTCAAAAATAAATAAACATTTTAAAAAAATCTTTTTAATAAAAATAAATAAACTTTATAAATAAGTAAATAAATAAATAAAATCTTAATGGATAACTTTGCTTTGGAGTATAAATAAATGCATTAGGGCTGCTGTAACAAATTACAACAAATTTAGTGGCTCAAAATAATACAAATGTATTATCTCCCAGATCTATACTTCTGAAGAACCCTTTCTGGGAGTTCTAGGGAAGGATCCCTGTTCTTGTCCCACCCACACTTGTTAGCTCAGGGCCCCTTCTTCCATCTACAAAGCCAGCAATGGGGGGGGAGTGCTTCCCACATTCTATCACTGTGACCTCCTCGTCAGGGCACCCCCACATGTAAGGACCCCTGTGACTACACTGGGCTCACCCCAAATCCACTATACGCTCCCCACTTTAAGGTAAACTAACAGCAACCATGAGTTCCACTGAAACTTTCATTCCCCATTGCCAAGTAACAGAATCCAGTCACAGGTTCCAGGGATTGCAACGTGGCCATCATCTGTCTTGGGGGAGCAGGGGGAAAGACAGTCGCATCATTCTACAAACCAAAACAGCCCAGATTAAGAGTGGATACTAACTAGGGGCGCCTGGGTGGCTCAGTCAGTTGGGTGTCCGACTTTGGCTCAGGTCATGATCCCACAGCTCGTGGGTTTGAGCCCCACGTCGGGCTCTGTGCTGACAGCTCAGAGCCTGGAGCCTGCTTTGGATTCTGTGTGTCCTCTCTCTCTGCCCCTCCCCTGCTCACACTCTCTTTCTCTCTCTCTCTCTCTCTCTCTCTCTCTCTCAAAAATAAATAAACATTAAAAAAATTTTTTTAAAGTGGATACTAATTAAAACTTAAACTTAATTTGAAAGTTTCACACCCACTCCTCATGAAACCAGGTCCATGGAGAACAGAGACCATTCATTTATTTTAAAACGTTGTCTCAATTGGACATTAGAAAAACTATCTTACTTTATAATAGTATATCATAACAGTATACTAGTAATAATAGTATAATATTTTTATTATATAAAAATAAAGTATCTGATTTTAAAAGACTCTTTACAATCAGATAGCAAAATGAAGAATCAGTCACATTCTATCTGTAACTATGACTTCATGCGTAGACTAAGTGTGACTGCTCTAACCTTTGTTTGCAGAGACTGTTTTTCCATTCCCCACTCAGGTTCACCTATTTACTTAAAATGCACAGGGTGAAGGGTCAAAGACAATGATTAACTCACTTTGTCAACTTAAACCTAGCGAACATCAGTGAATAAGTACCAGGTAATAAGACTAAACTACTAAAACTTATAGCTCTTTCCTGCTTAAGATGTATTCTTATAACCTCATTGGACTCTGGCATCACTGTGAGGTACATTGAGAGAAATACTGCTCACATTTTTCAATGACACCCAGAGAAAAGAGGCGACGTGGACAATCCCACAATGCACACGCCCTGCGTCAGCCCACGAGGACTGTACTCACGACACTGGAATGGCTGTGGGAAGATGAACGGTACCCATTAAGGATAGAGGGGGAAAAAACCTAAATTCAGTAAAAGCATCACAACATTTCCCGAGACTACACGAGGCACATATTTTAGAGATGCTCATTAGAAAAAAATACATGACGAAACTGTGTAATTATACACTTCTACTCAAACAATAAGAGAAATCTAAATTAATCAGAATTTTAAAGAGAGTATTAAAACGAGAATCAATACTCCTACATGAGGAAAAAATGAAAATTTTATAGCAGTTTTTTCTTTTTACTTTCCTACTAATTCTGTGTAAACTCTGCAGGACTAATCAAATCAACAGAGATTATGTGCAAAAGCCCTGGAAGCTTAAATACTGCAGTAAACTTTTTGAAGTTAAAATTTACCTGTCCTCATTAAAAACTGACTGAAAAATATCACCAAATGTGAAAGCACAAAATTTCAATGACAGTTACATTTTTAGTGTCTTTATATGAATCAGCAAAATAATTATCTTTTTGAACAGAAGTTACAAACAGACTTTGAGGTCGAAATTCTTTTAAGATATACTATTTGAACTGTCCATATGTCTCCATTAATGTTAACAGAGTAACGTTTCGATGCAGACAATAGTGGAGAAACTTCATGCCCTCCTCAGAATTTTTGCCTCTAGAAGTACATATAACAAAGTTGGAGGAAAGGCAGAAGGCTTGTTGATAGTGACAGGATTATTTCAAAACCCAATTATATCTGTTCATTCCCTTTTGCTTAATTAAAGCAAAAGGCATCAAAATCTTTCTCGGCAGTAATCATGCGGAAGCTGCAAAGCCCAGATCCGGTAATTAACTTAACCTTATCACTGAACTGTATTGGGTCATCCGGGTGCAGCCCAGTATCAAAGCTAAGAATCAATGCTCTCGGGCTAACATCTGAGAGTGACACAGAGATTGAATAACGCCATCTGTAAACGGACAGGCTTTGTTCCTGCCTCGCTGTGCTGGATAAATGTTCCTGCTCATAACTTTAATGTGGCAGCTTAACCATTTAATCATTGTACATTAATACATTATCAATATCATGAACATGTAACTACAAAATTACTTGTCAAAGTAATCAGATATTACAGATTTTGTGCATAAACGCAACATGGCAGACTTTACAAAGAAGATATATCACAGATTTATAAACACATACAGAGACATTTTATGCCCAGTGATGTTTAAGTTCTAGAAGAGTGTGTTTTTGAAATTTAAATGAAATCATTCCATGCTACATCTTTCATCAATCTATGCATGGGTGATTTTAACATAGCTTGATTCAACCTAAAAGACTGATGTTTATACAATTTTCAAAAATTCAATTTGTTCAATTATGCCAATTTACTTGATATTTTATGTGTTTTCCTGGAAAATATTTCAAAATACAATAAATCATCTTTTGAATATACGTTGCTTAAGGTCATCTCTTCATTATTCCCAGTTAAGCTTAAGCATATTTTGTTATTTTCCTAAAGGATCAAACATTCTGTTGCCAAGACTTGATTTTGAGGTCTTTCACTTTCACCAAGTAAGACACTAAATCATAGGGGACGCCGATCAGCAAATTCTCTGCGACAGGCCCCGAGCCTGCTGAGGTAATGCAGCTGACAAACTTTGATGTGCTATGCCTGGGCACATTATGTTCATGTAGTGTGTACATCTGGGCACCCTTTATGGCAATGCAGCAAACAGCCACTCATTTATTCCACTCTAATTAGCACACATGTAAATCCTCACCAATCAAGCCGCGTGTGGGGTTACTGCTGTGGCAGCCATACAGCAAGCTGGCAGAACATGCGAACGAAGGACGAGAAGACACTTCTGGGCTTGATCTGAACCTGCCATCACACCAGGCAGGCTCCCCCAGAAAGGGCTCTGACCAGCTCTCCCTTTCAAAACTGATCAGGGGGCCCCAAAAGAAAAAGGTCAGCAGGCAGAAGGCTGATGGGCCACAATTCTTGATTCTTTACCAGGCCTAGGAATACACCTGAAGCAACATGCTTCTCATTCGCTTACATTTTTTTTCAACGTTTATTTACTTTTGAGAGAGACAGAGACAGAGAGAGGCAGAGTGCAAGTGGGGAGAGGGGCAGAGAGAGAGGGAGACACAGAATCTGAAACAGGCTCCGGGCTCCGAGCTGTCAGCACAGAGCCCGACGCGGGGCTCGAACCCACGAACTGTGAGATCGTGACCTGAGCCGAAGCAGGTCGCTTAACCGACTGAGCCACCCAGGCGCCCCTCATTTACTTAAAACCACAACAGTTACAAGCAGAAGTCACAATTAGGTTATAAACAGGCTTTAAAACAGAGATAAAAAGCAATTCTGAAGCAAGATTGTCAAACCACAGCGCACAATAACTATGGGATTACTAGAAAATCAGAAACGAATCCCTCTATGCCCGTGTGCCACAGGACGCAATGCCCACAAAGGCCTCTATAATCGGTAAAACAACCATCTGTTAAAAGCCAGCGTAAGTCACTGTTTCCTTTTATTAGTCATATGTTGGCATATAAATTTAAACTGATTTTTCGTGCCAGATTACTAAAAACGATAACTCCATCTTTAAACATACTTATAAAAATTTTATCAAAAAAACAGCACTAGTTTGGGAATTTTGAATTTGTTTCTATTATTTCTTTCACCATGATGAAACCTTCATGCCTTTTTTAGGTAACATCATGCACAACAGTAATTTGAGAAATAAGAAAATTGTTCAAAGTTAGAAAGAACAGAGATGGTGCCAGTAAAAGTGGATGTAGTATCCACATTTAAACATGTTTTACTAGAAAGGTTTTTCCCAATGAACCTGAACTCAGGCTGGTTTTGGACACTCATTTAGCTTGCTGTGACAATCTGCATCATTGAAGCAGTGATGAAGTATGATGGAATGCGTCACACGGGCAGCATGGCACCAGGTGCGGGAGACACACACACACACACACACACACACACACACACACACACACACACCCCAAAGCGGGCTCCGCCCACCCCCCAGAAGGCAGCCATTCCAGGCAGAGAAGGTCACGTTAAGTGTGTAAACGCATCAGACCACTACAAAAAGGGCACCATATGGTTTTAAAAGGATGAGAAGTCTTCCTCAAAAAAGCCAACGACCCCCTGACTTCTTAAAATACTGAGGTATTTTAAGGTACCTAAAATCCACTTATTAGACACTATTTCCCAGGAACTCACTCTTAAGTGTTAGAAGCGTACTGAGTAAAGAGAACAAGTACTGTCTCTGTCTTCGTGGAATCCACAGCATGGTTTGGGGGGAAGACACTAAACTTGTCAACACAATCTGCCTGCACAGCTGGAGGCTACAAGTGAAGGCCAGGTGCATGTGCCAGAGGGCCTCCTCCCCGCCCCCCACTGCCCCTGTAGGCCTTGCAGGGACCAGACTCAGTAGTCACCTCATCTGAAATAAAATTACCATGCCCACCCGTCCCCACTCTCAATCCTGTTCCCTGATTTCTGCTTCTCCAAAGAGGTGACACTACTTCGGAACACTCCCCCTTACGTGGTCTTGGGTCGTGTTGATTTTGACCCTCCAAAAGATGAGGGGGCTCCATCAGAGCAGACACACGGCTGGCTCTGTTCACAGCTGAACCCCACACCAAGCACACGTCAGGCACTAAGTAAACACGTGCTGAAGAGATGGATAAACAAAGGAACAAATGAACATTCCAATCAATACATGATATACAGAACTCTGGCTTGACCAGATGCAGGGAACATGGATCATCTCCCCTGCCAGGGCTGAAAGCCGTGGGGGTCGTTTACAGTTAACTTTAAGAATTTATTACAGATATCTGCACAACCAGGAGCAAATCACCGTCTTCACGAAGAAAACAATCAAGGTAATTCCTAGGATGTCTCCAAAACAAAAGTGAAAGCTTGGAGGAAGACAAGGCAGCAATACAGAAGATGTTATCAATCTTCCAAATAAATCTTTCAAGCCCACAAATAAATCCTGTAAAAATGATAATTCTATAATGATCTGATATTAAAGAATTCCTGGATTGGAATTCATTTTACCTAATTTGTCTTAAAACACATAACCACCCAACATCATAATCCAAAGCATCCATGATCAGCCACAGGCATGGAGAGATGTGTACTTGAGGCCACTGAACGGGCAGGAAGATATGGAGAGACACACAGAATTCGACACTCCGGTCTACATTAGCCCTAATTGTTAGCTGGGAAAAGAAAGCAAGAAAATGATCTTTAGTAGCTGACAAGGACACTGGCTCATAGACAAGTCAGTGCAAATAGAGTCCAAGAGATACAATATAAACTACTCTTTCATCTATAAATAGTAAGTACAGTTTTGTGTTTTATATGCATAGAGTTTCTTCTCACCTGCAAAAGAAAGTTCACATCTCACATCAAGACCTTACTTAACCTATTTTTTTTAATTTTCATATTGTCAAAAATGTCCAGTGTTTGTTTTCTTTCTATTTACAAGACACAAGCTATTAATTTTTAAATATATCCCTATCTTATTTAATCACTAATAAAGGACAAAAATACAATTTCACCAACAAAAATGAAATCTGACTTTTGCTACACTATTATGGTTTTTCCCCATAAAATAAACCATATTCAAAATAGAGCAAAAGCTATATGAAAAAAATTGACCTACATTCAAAAATACCATCTTTAATCTACAAATATACATCCGTAAGACTACAGATGTGGGATATAAGCATGAGACATTTTAACTAGGATATTCATAGACTCCATCTGAAGTTGTTTTAAGGCATATAATAAATCTTAAGTTCTATCATAGAATAAATAGCATCTGGGCAACTGAGCACTTTCTGCTGCATTTCCAAAGGGCATCCTATCCGACTCAGTCAGAGGTGGCAAGTAAGTGGCTCAGGCACTGCCCCAGAGCCTTCCGTCCCCATGATGCCACAGGCAGCCTCCAGCTCTCTCAACAGACTCCACTCGTCCGCTTCTAACAGAGCAGGGCAGAAATCAATCAATCCTCCCTGGGCTTAATCAAGGGTACTTTCCTGACAAGTTGGACTCTCTGAGTTTACAAAAAACAAAACAAAACAAAACAAAACAAAAAGAATTCTCAAAACACCTTAAACATAACATTATTTATCAATCCTCTATAAACCTCCTGAGAAACTAACTCAGCATGGCATAACTTGATCAAAGTGTATTTGACATTCAATGCAATGATATTTAGGTGGTATTAAAATGCAAGTAGGGAAGGGTCGGTCTTCTAACCTAGTACGGCAGTCTGTGTGAGCTAAGGAGAAAAAGAACCTCTATGAAAAGCAAAAGGTCTGCCATCGGAAAGGCACACTTCTACCACGTTGGTTACTAAGATCAAAGATGCGACAAATTACAGGAGGAGTGTACCTGCAACTGCACAGGGCCCTCCCTGCCAACACCCATCCCTTTCCTCCACTTTCTCCCAGAAAACAAAACTCTTAGTGCAGGGTCTAAGGCGTGGAGACGTTAGGCTAAAGCTGTTAATGCAAACAGCACGGCAATTTAAGCGAGAAAATGCAAACTTACGCTTCACAAAGGGTGGTCATGTCCGTACACTGGTGGCAATGCCAACACTGTTTCAGCATTTTACAGAACGGGACATTGAGCGTTTTGAGAGGGACGTTTCATGGACCTGCAAACTTCCAGAGGTGGTCAACCAACATAAAATTATCAACAACTTTCTTTGGGTCCCTCTGGCCATGAACCCAGGTCTGCGTTGTGCTCGGCACCACTGAAAGTTACAGCCATACTCAGGACTACAAAAAAGAACTCCTTTTGCATTTCGTTCTCCCAATTATAATTTTACAAAATCACATCCTATTAACAGCGATATCCTGATTGGGTAGATGGCTATATAAAAGAGCTCCTTTTCCATTCCAATAAAAACAAAATCATTTCAAAGGCCTAAAGAAACCGGGCATGTTGACATTATTAACGATATTAACTGATTAATTAATCAACATAAATGTATGTTTAGAGGCAGCTTGTGGATATTTGTTAGTACATCACTTACCAGCAGGACAGGTCATGGTAACATAACTCAGTGATGATTTTATTACTAAAACCATTATCATATTCTCTAAAAATCAATGCCAGTAGCAACCAAGTAAGGCCAACTCCTATACTATGCACACTCACGTATCTACGTATGTCTGTGTGTGTGTGTGTGTGTGTGTGTGTGTGTGTGTGCGCAAGTATATGTGCGTGTATGTACAGGTGCATGCAGAACACATTTGTTTATATGCAAATGAGATATATCTATATATAAAGAAATATGTGTATATGCCATTCTACTTTTCACTGATAAACCATTTTACCAATATATAAAACTCATTTATGTGCATTGAAAACAATGTAAATCAAAAATAAATTGATCTCATGTTAGATTTTCAAAAAAAAATCTACTCTTGTTTAGCCTTTTTCCATTTCAGGCAGAATATTTATTACTTTATTAAAAATCAATAAAATAAAAACTAAAAATAAAATTAAAAAATCAATAAAATATCCATAAAGAAGACATTGATAAAACTGCAATGTATTTATAAGCTTAAGATATGAGTAATACATGTCTATCTCACAAATTTGAGTATTCTTAAACTGTTGTATAAAAGATGATGGAGTTGCCTATTAAATTATACATTTTCGGTAACTGCCATTGAGAATCTCAGAGATGTATTTAGTAAGAAACACCAACCCAGGTGCAAATAAGACACAAGCAGCCTTCCTGTTTTACATCCAAACTCGGAGCTAAGAATCCTGGACACTGAGCTGGTATCACACCAGAAAGTTGATGTCAACTGAAAAGGCAATGTAATAATATGCAAACTGCATTTAATCAGCAGCCCCTCCAAAATGTAATGCCACCTCTGATCTAATACCTCATTAGAGAAGCATTCAAAAATGGAATATTCACAGTCATGTCTCCTTTATAGATATTTTCACTATAATAATGGTAGCTGAAACGGCACCCCACAGAGGTCTATGTGCATACCAAGCTAAAACATAAGCAAATTAAACCACAAACTCTACTTTGAAGCTTGAATTTCAGGATTTACAAAATAAAGCTGATACAGGCATTTTTATTTATTTATAGCGGCTTATGAAATGTATTTCCCAAATCTGTAAAATAGTCTTTTCTCTCCACAACGCAATGAAGAAACTGGGGAGGGGGTATGGAATAGGACTAGAGTGGTAACAGGTTAAAGGCCAACAATGACGAAAGAAGCTGGAATGAAAGAAAAAACTGAAAAACAAAAACAGGGGCAGAAATCAGGGTCAAGTTGAAGATTAGATTCAAATCAGAAACACCATATGGAAGAAACAGCCTACATCACAACTGTTGAATGACAAGTTAGCTGTAATAGTTGTCTTCCATGGCCGATGGGGGGCGGGGAGGGGGGGGCTCTGTTGATGGCTGAAAGAAGCAAGAGAAGGTTTCTGGTACTGTATTCCTGATCCTGATGCTGACGACATGGGTACATTCATTTTATGAAAAGTCATCAATTTGTACAGTTGAGATGTGTGCACTTGTCTGTACGTGATATACATACACAATCACAGAAAAATTCAGTCCCGAGTTCCAGAATAGCCAGTAAACAGTCCGTACAGGAAAACCAAACCAACACAGGACGGTTGATCTTTGCAGTAAGTTACCTCACTACATGCAACACCAGCTGTTTCCTTCTGGGGAGTTGATCAACAAACTGATTCAAGGAGGGCAAGCTGGTTCCAGCACCAAATAGCACTTATGACAATTGTCTATGGTCTCAGCCAGCTCCGAATGCTGTTAACAAAATATGTACCATAGACTGGGCAGCTTAAACAACAGACCGTTCTTTTGTCATAGTTCTGGAGGCAATTCCAAGAGCAGGGACAAGCATGGTCAGATTCTGGCAAAAAGTCTCGGTCCGACTTGTCGATGGCTCCCTTCTCACAGAATCCTCATATGGGGGTGGGGACAAGACTGATAGACAGAAGGAGGAAGGGGGAGGGAGGGAGAAGAGGGAGGGAAGGAAGACCACAAGCTGTCTGGTGCCTCCCCCTGCAAGGTCACTAATTCCATCCTATCAGGGCCCCACCCTTAGGACTTTACTTAATCTTAAATTAACTCTTTATAGATCCTGTATCCAGAACTACAGTCACACTGGGGATTAGGGCTTAAAAATTTGAATTTTGGAAGGATGCCATTCAGACCACAGCATCTACTAAATGCCTGGCACCATTAGAATACCAGTAACTATTTTTTAAGATTTGATAGATGAATTTTAGTAGAAAAAAATTTAAAAAAGTACAGGTTCCAGAAGCAAAACAGTAATGTCACCTTTGAGATGAACAAAGTCTAAAATTCTAGGTAGACAACAATCACATGTTGTCACGGCTGTGCTCCTCCTTTCCGAGAGGACTCTCTCTATCACTGTAACCAACATGGGTGAGGGACCAAGCGTCCTCTCTTGTCCCGGAAACAGCTCACCATTTGGAAGGATGAAGGTAAAGCTGAAAAGAATGGCCCCTGAGAGAAGAGAATAGAGTTCCGATACAAGGGAAGGGGCGACATAAGGCTTCCGGAGAGAGAACTGGGGAAGAACCAGAGATGATCAGAGGGCACAGTGATCTCCATGTGCCCCCGCTACGGGAGCCTGGGGGAGCATGACAGGTGCTGATGGTCCCGTGCAGTGACATCACACTTCTGATACCCTTACCAAAAGCGTGGGTTCAGCAGTTTCCCACCATCTCAGACAGTGATACAGACAACCCTGACCTAAAGAAAATGCCAACTATGTGGCAGTATAGAAACCACTCATGGTAAACTAATTAGATGGTTTTTATCTAGAACATTTCTCCCAAGAAAGCAAAAGGAAAGGACTTTAAACTCAGGCATACTATGTAATTTATTTTAAAATTTACTTTACAAAGAAGACTTGGGGATTTAGAAAATAGTGGCGTATTCAATTTCGTAAACCTCAAGAAGTAGAATACTTCTCACTCAACAGACCATATTTTACTATCCAAATGCCCTTAGAAAATGGGATTATAAAGTATACATGAATTAAAAACTTTGGCATATCCAGCATATTTTTTATTTAAGTGCGGTAACAATGGTTATGCTACAGGAACAAAGTGCTAACTTCACTGTAAATGACAGAGGCAATGACAATTTAAATTATAAACTCACATTTTAGGGGCAACTTTCACTTAATTTACTAAGAGGACCAAATGCATATAATTTTCTCTCAAGAGAACCAACTCTCACAAATCACCTCTAGTCTTTCAATAAAATAAGTATGGTACAATGTTAGAAAATCTGTATTGCAGTACAGGCTCTGTTATGTAAAATGGGACTTATATACCTTTTAACATTATCATTGTAAAAATTCTCACATAAAATGGGAAAACTACACCACATAAACCTACCTAACAACTGAAAAATGCCTGCTTAGATTTATCCAAATCTAACAAATTAAGGACCAAAAGCAGCGTGCGGGGGTAGTAAGAATTCCCTCCTACAGCAGTTACTAGAGCACGTCACTTTATTTAGGGGCCTCCTGAAACAGCACACAACAACTGTTTTCTCCACTCCTTTACTAATAAATGCAACTGCTCACCTGCACGTGGGTACCAGGAGACATTTTAAAAATCTCAAAACTGCTCAAAACGCTTTAGACAAAGTTCAGGTGTCATCGATCTCCTTAAAAGGACTACTCGGAGGGCTCACGTGGGGCCTTTCCTCAGGTAACGGCCCGTGTACCACATCCCCCTTGTACAGCCATCCCTTAGGTAACGGACCTGTGTACCACACCCCGACTTACAGCGTCCCTCAGGCCCGTATATCACACCCCGACGTACGTATGGCCGTCCCTCCAGTAAGGGGCCCGTGTACCACACCCCGACGTACCTACAGCCGTCCCTCAGGTAAGGGGCCCACCCCGATGTACGTATGGCCGTCGGGTAAGGGGCCCGTGTACCACACCCCAACTTACAGCCGTCCCTCAGGCCCGTGTACCACACCCCGACGTACCTACGGCCGTCCCTCAGGTAAGGGGCCCGTGTACCACACCCCGACGTATGTATGGCCGTCCCTCAGGTAACTGACCCATGTACCACACCCGGACGTACATACAGCCGTCCCTCAGGTAACGGAGTCGTGTACCACACCCCCAACGTTTTTCTTTAGTCACTCATTTAGCTTTTACCTCTGACAAAAAAAAAAAAAGTGTTCATAATGAGAGTAAAAACAAATCCTGCACAACTCCAGGCACATGTGCTCGCACGTTCACTTACACTTGGGTACACGCGTCCCATCTCACCTTTATGGCGCAACGCACAGGGAAACGTGTTCGATCCCACTTGAAACTGAGCCCTGACGTATTTCAAATGTGGCCAGTGCCAGAACACTAAAATTGGACTCACAAATAATACCAAAAGGCCCTGGAAGAGGAAGGTGAAGGAAAGGGGGAGGGACGCGGCACGAGGGACGGACAGAGGCGCCCACATTGTCCCTCAAGCACAGGGCGCCTCTTTACAGAAGGTGCGCTGCCAATGCAACCAACCCAAGCCTTTCCAGAGCCCTTGCGCCCTAAAGGCAGCTCTCAATAAACACTGGTGCTTGTCATTTGTGTGTGTGTGTGTGGGGGGGGGGGGGGGAAGGGGTGTGGATGAGGGCAGAACAAACAGCATGGAAAGAGAGGTGAGCATACTCTTTACCAACTTCTACCCCCACCACCAGTTAGGCTCCCTCTATGGCCTCATGAAACCTTGGGCGTGCTTCGGGAATGATCATACCATACTATTTTAAGATGATCAGTTTATGGCTTTCTGCACCAAAACCGTACATTCCGGAGCCAAAGTTCAAACAGCTCTATTGTTCTCTGTGTGCTGAGTCCCGGCAAAGTGCCCGACACCTGACACAAGATCATGTCTATGGCACAGGTGACCAGACAGATGGACGGACCTAGGAAGGCTCCACTTGCATACTGAACTATACAGAGCGCTCCTTCCCAACAGTAGAGCCTGCTCAGTCTAAAACATGCACACATCAAGCACGCAGGCATAAAGAGCGTGAACAATGGGACAAGAGACAAATGGCTACTTCAGCTGTGCTCTTTATCAGTCTGCATGTTAACATGTCCAGCTTAGTTGAAATAGAACGTATACTTAAAAATCTGTTTTTGTGTAATCACATTAAATTTTTTAAATATTTTCTTAAGCTTAAATATCCTCAATTGTACTTAATACTGATTTTTAGGAAGTTCCTGGAGTTCAAAACTTCAGTAACTATTATTATTGTGGTCCTGCATCCATTATACATGAATAAAGGCGGGGGGGGGGGGGGAGGAAATCTTATCAAACAAAATAACAGAACTCTTTAGGCCTTTGTCAATTGAGTGAATTTTTTAAAATATTTTTTTAATGTTTATTTTTGAAAGAGAGAGAGAGAGAGAGAGAGCAAGTGGGGGTGGGCACAGAGAGAGGGAGACAGAATCTGAAGCAGGCTCCAGGCTCTGAGCTGTCAGCACAGCGCCTGACTCGGGGCTCGAACTCCCGTACGGTGAGATCATGACCTGAGCCAAAGTCAGACGCTTCCCCGACTTGAGCCCCGCAGGCGCCCCATCAATTGAGTGCATTTCTGCCCTGCTGACCTGCACAGTGGACAAATAAATGTAATCAAATATGCTGATGTGATGCCGGCACTTACTAAAAAAAATAAAAATTAAAAAAAAAAAAAACCCTGGATTTTTTTCCTCTGTAGCTGTTTGTCTTATCAAGGATTTTACTCTATGATAAATCCTATAACCATTAAAAATCGTAGACCACTGACTTGTGCCTTAATTCAGACATGCTGAGCTCCTCAAAATAAATGTTCCAAAATAGCATACACTGCAAATTGCAATTCTAACATAAAACAAATGTTAAAAATGTTAGCATCTTTCCTGAATATAGTATAGTGTATTAATTGTTGGTCTTGGTAATGTAGCTTATTAGTTTTGCATAATTTAAGTTTTAATTCATCGTTTAATTTTTAATTAAGTAGGGTTTTTTTTCTCAAGCTTTCTGCTTATATGCTGGCCACGAAATGTGGTATATATAAAACAATTCTATGGCATGAATACATGACAGTACCATGTATTATATGACTTCTCTATGATCTCAAACATGAAAACAATTGTAATAGTTCATATTCTAAAAAAAAAAAGAGCAGCCATTTTAATTTAGCATTAATACTTAAATAATTTAAGCTCAGAGACAATGCTTAAAAAACTAAAGACCTAAACACAAAAGTAAAACCAAATCACTTCCTCTACAAAGAATTCCTTCAGATTTTAGTTAAAAATAACGAATCTTTTCTGGAATATCATACTCCATATTCAAAGCTAATTTGTATTTGCTTTTCCTATGAAAACTACAGGGACCCATATGGGCATATGTGCCAGAAGATACCCAGGCTCCTCAGAGGAACAGAAGGGAATATACAACATTGCCCACCTAATAGAAAATGGAAAAGCTAATGAGAATAGAGAAGGATCCAAGAAAGTGATGAGGGAAATGCTAACTTCCATGTCAACTTATGAGTTTGGATAGAGGTCCAATTAAATCTTTAAAGTTATTATTAAAGCAAGGGCTCTACAGCAAGGCTCTCTCCTTTAGCTGCCTCCGAAGACAAAGCTCTCCAAAGCAGCACTGTTAACAGACTGCAATGTCTCATCATCTGCAGACCTTTTTTGAAAAAAATTTTAAAGCACATTTTAATAAACTCTTCTAGGTTATCACTTCATAGAATATAATTTTTAACTGTGCCTTTATTTGGTTTTTATGTGTTATATAGCCTCAATATGATGAAATTAGAAAAGAATGTCAATAAAGGAAAATTAACAAAAAGAGTCTGATGAATGCTTGTAATATCATGCCCCACCTCCAAATTACCTTGAGAGCACATACAAGTTTGCGGCCACCCTCACCAGGAGACCACAACACTGGGGATGGGATCTACCTGTTTCCATATTACTAGCACATCACAAAACCTCTCACCCACTCCCACCAGTTTTGATAATATTAAAATCACGCATGTGCACGCGCGCACACACACACACACGCATCCCTACCACGGATTTGTTTGCTTTCTCCTTGGAAACAGAATTGCCAAGAAAAGTTCCATGGAGGCCTTTTAAGATCAATAGTTTCACAGCTAAAGGCAGAGCTATACTCTAGTAACTGCTCAAAATAAAAGAGATGTGCAGCCACTTAGTTCCCTTCTCTCCCTGGGGACCTTTCTAGCATTAGCTAGAACATGCACGTACCACTGTCAAAAAGACAAGCTGCCCAAGTTAGAGTGGTTTCCTCCAGAGGACAGGTACTTTCATGTTTTAAATTATGCATTTTGTTCCTTGTTTGACTTTATATGATCACGATATTTGGAGGAAGGGGGAAAAAACGAGTTTTTTTAAAAGGAGGGGATTGATTAAAAGACTTGTTGAAGTAGCAGGCCAGTAAAGCTGGCTGTGTAGGAGGCATATGTCTCTGCCCTGAGCAGGACCCTTCTTCTAAGCCACACCACCTGCATCCCTGCTCTTGGAGATGTCACCCACACAACAGTCAAGGTGACCACTTCTGCACAGGAGTCCTCATGGACCAGATCTCTAAGTCATCTCACGTATCCTGCAAGGTACTCTGGGGTCACTACGTAACTACCAAATAACCAACTGAAATCTTACATACACAGGAGATCCTAACCAGAAGACCATATCTTCCCTTCCCATCCACATAAACATAATATCACACTAGACTCACATATATATGTGTAGATGTATTTTACCAGTTTGTAAAATAAGCCAGCAAACTAGAAATTATAAAAAGAAGATCAGAGAAAGGGTAGAGTGCCACGGCTGAAAAATAACCTAGTACCAAGACCCTTGGAAAAATAAAGAAGCAAAAGGTACAAAAACTGTACTTTAGCACGTACACACTTTAGGCAGGACACCACTGCCACTGTTTCATATTTCAGCACTTGCCCCAATCTCTCCCATATTTGCATGGTGACTCCAAAAAGAAGGAAACAGGACATTCACCCACCAAGAATTAATGAGATATTCCCCTCAAGGAAAGGAGCATAGATGTTAAAACAGGCAAAAAAAAAAAAAAAAAAAAAAAAAGATAAAAAAGCCAATTTCTGTAATCATATTAATATCTAAACTTTTCTAACTCTTCCACATCTCCTATCCCAGAGCAACTCTTATAAGCAACCTGACAAATATGGAAAACAAAGAGAATCAACAGTAGCTCAAAATGGCAAATGACATTGACCCAGACTTGTATAACTTCTTTGAAAAACAGTACAGGGGCGCCTGGGTGGCTCAGTCGGTTAAGCATCCGACTTCAGCTCAGGTCACGGTCTCGCAGTCTGTGAGTTCGAGCCCCACGTCGGGCTCTGGGCTGATGGCTCAGAGCCTGGAGCCTGCTTCCGATTCTGTGTCTCCCTCTCTCTGACCCTCCCCCGTTCATGCTCTGTCTCTCTCTGTCTCAAAAATAAATAAATGTTAAAAAAAATTAAAAAAAAAAAAAGAAAAACAGTACCAAAAAAATCTCAAAAAGAAATTCGATTTGCTTACATGCAGTGCAGACCAAAAACCAAATTCCTACAGTTTCCTAACTATCTCAGGTTCATCCTTCTGCAAAATGAAAATAACAGTAACAGATCCATCAATGTCATGTGTTACTTAGAAGAACATATGAAGTGGCATTATACAGAAGGACTGTGTAACTCTGAAGTATCTTAAAATACTTGCTTTTCATTATCAAACAGACATGCAGACTGATACAGGTTCAAGAATTATAAAGTAAAACAATTAACCTTCCAGCCATGATGGAGCAACTTGGGCCCACGGTAAACAAGTAAAACATTGGACAAAATATCACAAAACAACTATTTTCAGAAATTGAAAAATGCACAGAAAAGGACTGTGAGCCCCAGGAAGAGAAACAAAGGAGATGCCATCTATGACAACTCTGGATTTATGCCAAGCAGCAACCTCACGACCACAGTGCAGGGACCCACGTACAACACTGAAGAGTCTCACTTCCTACAGGAGACAGAGATGAACCAACCGGAATTTGACATTCAGGGAAGCACATGTGAAAAGAAAGTTGACCAAAGAAATAGTTCTAAAACTCTTAACAGTAGTTCCACAGATCCCTGGCTAAACACCAAAGCCAAATGTGAGTGAAGTAAAATTCCTTGAGAAGGCCAAAAAAAAGCAAAAACCGGAGCTACAAGCAAGACGATTCACAGCAATCACATGAAGTATGGAAATGTTCAGGTTCTGACAAGAGGAACAGCCAGCCGAAGCATTTGGGAGACACAAATGGCGTGCCTTAACATCGGGCTAACCTTGCCCAAGAGTGAGCACCATCAAGGATTTGAAAACAAACCCCTAAAGGATCAAGACGATTCTCAAGTGACTCGGCTGACTATTGGAAGTAAGTACAACATTATTTAAAGGAACACTACAAAATAAACCACAAAATAACACAGAATTTACAATATCCAAAACCCAATCAAAGTTACTAGACATGCAAAGAAGCAACTAAAAGGAACCCATAAACAGAAAGACAAGTAAGTCAACACAGGCAAATCTAACTATTATACAGAGATAGAATTAGCAAGCATATTCCTTAAAACAGCTACTATAAACATGCAAGTGAATTTAAAGAACTTTTTTTTTTAATGAGAATACTGGAGGATTAAAATAAATCTGAAAGGAAATGAGGAGAGATTCAGCAATCTGTCAGACAATATCAAACAGGCTTACATACATACAATTAAAATTCCAAGAGAAGAGCTCAAGGTGGGTAGAATAAGGAAGAAAACAGAAAAAAATATCTGAAGAAGTAATGACCTGAAATTTTCCAGATTTGGGGGAAAAAAAAATCCATCCACAGATCAAAGAAATGTAACAAATTCCAAACAGAATAAACAGAAAACAGAAAAGAAAACACACCAAGGTACATCAAAATATAATTGCTGAGAAGCAATTTTAAAAAGAAAACATTAAAAGTCAAAAAATAATGATCTATATCTAGAGGAACAAAAAGATTTTTCATCAGAAATAACAGAGAACAGAAGATAATGACAAAACACATTTAAAGAAAATAAAAACTCTCAACCTAGACTTCTATATCTAATAAAATCTCCCTTCAAAAATGAAGACAAAATGATTGGTAGACAAACCGAAGCTGGGAAAATTAATCACCTGCAGGCATAAACCATAAAAAAGGAAATTCTTCTGGCAGAAAGAGAATTATACAGGATGGAAATGCAGATTTAAACAAAGGAATGAAAAGCACCAGAAATGGTACATAAGGGTACATATCATAGATTTCATTTTAATATTTGATTTATTTAAATGAAAATTACTTGCAAGGTTTTGTGGCATTTTTAACATACATATAAATGTAAATGTATGGCAAGAATAGCAAAAGATAAACAGTAAATAAAAACATTTCTAGTGTGGGTCCTTCCACTTTCCATGAAGCATTTTATTATTATTTGAACAAGACTCAACTCCAATAGAACAAAGGACATCATATAGATAAATGCAAATCAAGTGAGAGCAAAAGAATTTAGAAACATACACCACACTAACACTAAGCACAAGACAGCTGGAGGGGCCACATTAATATAAAGAAAAGCAAAAATACTTCGAGGCAAGGAGTATTAACAAACACAAGAAAGATCATTTCAAAGACATAAAAGAATCACTTCAACGAGAAAACATAACAATCCTAAATGCAGACGCACCTAATAACAGAGGTTCTAAATACATGATGCAGAATCTGACAGAATTCAAGGTAGTTACACATACACTTCAGTCTTTATTGGCCTAAGGGTGATGGATGTCAAACATTCAATCAAAAATCACAACCATCTCTGGGATGCCATAAAGCAGGGCTTAAAAGGAACTTTGTACCTTTACATGCTTATAATTAAGAAAAAGAAAGAAAAAGAAAAAGGGAAAGAAAAAGAAAAAGGAAAATCAATCTAAACTTCTATCCTAAGAAACTGGAAAAAGAACAGCAAATTAAACCTAAAGTGGAAAGAAATATATTAAAAACAAAAAAAGTAGAAGTCAATGAAATTTAAAATGAACAGAGAAAAGGCAATGAAACAAAAGGCTGCTTACATGAAAAGCTCAAGAAAATAGGCAAATTTTTTGGCTAAACTGATCAGAAACTGTGAAGTGTTATTGAAATAAAAGTATTATAATTTTTAGCTGTAAAAACAAAGATCTATAACAGCATAAAGAATATTGCTTAGGGGTGCCTGGGTGGCTCAGTCAGTTAAGCATCTGACTTCAGCTCAGGTCATGATCTCGTGATTCCTGAGTTCCAGCCCCGCGTTGGGCTCTGTGCTGACAGCTCAGACAGAGCCTGGAGCCTGCTTCAGGTTCTGTGTCTCCCTCTCTCTCTGCCCCTCCCCCACTTAGGCTCTGCCTCTCTCTCTCTCTCTGTCTCTGTCTCTCTCTCAAAGATAAATAAATGTTAAGATTAAAAAAAAAAAAAGCATATTGCTTATAAAAGACTAAGTATTAACTATATTCATGGTAAAATTAAAACAAAGTTTAAAAAACACTTTTTAAAGTTTTAATTAAAAAGTTCAACTTTGATCTTGAAATAGCAAGTGTGGAAAGAGGTGTTAACATTGGTTTTAAAAGTTGTTTTTAAGTATCTAAAAGATGAACAAATACAAGCACAGTTTTTAATTAAAAGACTTCCCCTCAACATACAATACTGAACTAAAACAGTTCTAACTGAAAACCAAGAATTTGGCTCCAAACAAAAATCAAAACAGGTCAAAAAGTCATTGAATAATCAAGGTAAATAAATGAATAATATTATATACTATATATCATAAATGAATAATAAATAAATAAATACCAATCTGCCCTAAACCAATCACATGATAGTAGAGGAAAATACTAATGAAATGCTAGCTAAAATAAATGGGATGATGTCCAAATAGGGAAGACATTTTTTCCTACAAATGTACGATGTCCCATTTCATCAAAGGCCAAAAAAAAAAAAAAAAAAATTACAAATACTTTATATCTCTGAGGTATAGATACTTTCCCCAACATTCTTTCTGATTTTCAAAATCATAACATATAATCAAATGTCCTAATGGCTAAAATGTCATGTTTAAAATTTCTTGGCAAAATCAAGAAATCAAGTAAATGAAACCGCTCATGTTGGATAACATTCTCCTAAATTGTCTTCTGTTAATTCTAGTAAGATGAGTAGTGTGGATTGTTTTAATATTATTTTCCTTAAGATCTCAAGATATCATGGGGCTAATTACATTTTTCTAACCTTGTTTGTTTTATACGTGTTTCCTTGTAAAAAAAAAAAAAAAATTGTTTATCCACAAGTCCTCTATTAAGGGTCTGCGGCATCGAAAATTTCCCGTAAAGAAGGCAGGCAACATAATTTAACAAGGAAACTATTTATGCCATTATACACAGGGGAACTTTTTCTTTTTAATTTTAGCATAATTAACCAGTATTTCTATTGAGAAATATTGATCCAAGGTATATTACAAGTGTTTGACAATCAAACAGCTTGTTTTCCGGAGGTAAACCAGGCAAAAATATCACGAAGCCAGGTTAAGTTTTTCACAGTATGTCCTTTTGGTGCCTGTTTCTACATTTCACTATACTGCTCTCACAGCTTGGTGCCCCGTGTCCTCACGATGACATCTGGATGAGGTTCCCACCATGGCAGCATCCCACCTGGGCCCACTTACGCCTGAACCTGTCCTGCCCTATCTCTCAAGCCCCCAGCTGTTATCTGCCATCACAACCTACAAATACCACATCTCTGAAAAACTAAAGAATATTAAGGTCAGAACAACATAATGATTTATGCTTCCTTTGTAAGATATTTTCCTTTTGACATAGGCAACTTCGGCTCCTGAGGCAAGCCAGGGAAAGGGAATCCTAAAGTGGAAGCTTTCCGTTCTCCCAAATCATACCATACATGACAATCCATGTGATTTGACTAAATGGCAACACTGCTTAGAGACTTGCAAAACATCACACTACAACCCCCAACACACAAACACAAAACACTGAGTTTATAAAGCAGTAGCATAGTCAAGAGATCTGGACTGTTCCTTCATATTGCCAGAAACTTCAAGCAAGCACTTTTCAGGTCTGACTCTCGGTGACTGCATCCACAGTGCAAGGGGAGAAGACACTCAAACGACTTTGCAAGCTACCAACAGTAACAATATACTATCAAGTGTTGGTGTAACAGTCTTTACAAAGGACTACTAGAAGTAACACACCGTAGCACGTGGGTCACATGACACATTCTTACACAGCAGCAATTAACTAGAGAAAATTAAAACTGTTTTAACGAATCATTTACAGTAGGATCAACAAAACCACAAAATACTTCTATATAAATCTAACAAAGTACATGCAAGATCTGTATTCTGCAAGCCACAAAACACGGACAAGAAATGAAAGGCCTAAATAAACATGAAGACAGACTGCGTTCATAGATGGGAAGATTCAATAATGCGAAGATGTCAATTCTCTAGTAGAGTCCAACAGACTCAATGCAAAACATAACTGAATAATCTTACGCAATGCATACTTCACACAATATTAAAAAAATTTTAACTCAGAATGGATCACAAGTCTTAATGGTAAACCTAAAACTTGTATAAAAACTTTCTATTAAAAAAATAGAAGGCAGGGGGCGCCTGGGTGGCTCAGTGGGTTAAGTGTCTGACTCTTGATTTCGGCTTAGGTCATGATTCTGGGGATGATGAGTTCAAGCCCTGCATCGGGCTCTGTGCTCTCAGTGCAGAGCCTGCTTGGGATTCTCTTTGTCCCTCTCCTCTCTCTGCTCCTCTGCTCTCACGTGCACATGGTATCTCTCTTAAAAATAAACTTTAAGAATAAATAAATAAATAAATAAATAAATAAATAAATAAATAAATAGAATAAATAAATAAATAGAATAAATAAATATATAGATAGATAGATACTTATATATATTAAAATAATAAAAACTAGAAGACAAGTGTGCATGACCTCAGGTCTGGCATTTAGTTTTCAGACACAAAATTACAAGTACAAACCATAAAAGAAAATACTGAGCAACTGGATTTCATCAAATTAAGAATTTCTGCTGTTCAAATAAAACAGGTAAGAGAATGAAAACACAAGCCGCAAAATATCTGCAAAACACATATCTCATAAAGGACTAATACCCAGAATATAGAAAGAACTCTCAAAACTCAATAAGAAAATAACCCAAATTAATAAGCTGGGCAAAAGATTTGACACCTCACCTAAAAAAAAAAAAAACAAAAAAAACTGGTAACAAGCACATGAAAAGGTGCTCAACGTATTTAGGCAGGAAGGAAATACAAAGTAAAAACCACAATCAGATACTAAATGCAGACCTAACAGACTGGCTAAAACAAAAACTCTGACAGTACAAAGTGCTAATAAGGCTAGAAGCAACATTCTAGTGGTAATACAAGATGGTGAAGCCACTTTGGGAGACCATTTGGCAGTTTCTTATAAAGCTAAACACATGGCAGGACCTTGTAATCTCATTCCTAGTATTTACAAGGATGAGATTTATATCAGTTTTGTTCATAATGTCCAAAAACTGGAAACACTCCATATATCCTTCAACTTGGGAGGGTATAAAGAAACTGGCATATCCGGACCACGGCATACAGCTCATCTGTTTAATCGTACCCCCCCAACTTTTCCTGATTTTCACTACATCACGTTTTGATCTGCTTCCCACTTCATTATCAAGGTTACTATTAAGCTATTAGAAATTTACCTCAAAGCTGAAGTGTTCCCATTTACATTTGTTAGTTACCATTTCAACCAAGCTGGCAACATACTTTGAACTCTGCACATCACATCTGATGCCGTACCTATATTTACCATTTATTTATTGTGTGTTCTTTTGACTAGTGAGCTTTACATTCTGTCTACAATGTACAACTGAGAAAAAAGCTTCTAATGGATCTATTTTCAAGGGCAATCACCACTTTATGTAAGACAATGACCTCCAAGGGTGTAACTAAACTGGAAGAGTAAAGAGGTTGAGAAGCCATGTGGAATTTTGTAGAATTCACACAGGAATAAATGTTTCCTAAAAGATTATTTTTGATGATCTTAAAAAAAATTTACTAAAGAATTTATGAAAGTCCAGGTCATTTCTATTATCCTTCTAAATTAATTTGTTTAAAAGCCTGATCTTTTAAATTCAGAAGAATAATGTATATTTAAAGTATTCTATAATTACTATAAAAGTATTAATTAACAGTAGTAAGAAGAATAAGCTATCTATGCACTATAAATATAAGGCAAAAAAATCATTTTCACGACATTTCTGAAACCATATGGTGTTAGGTGGGTCATAACATTAGTACTTTTCTTTGAAACCTTATATAATTACTAATCTTTTTAATTTTTAAGCTGAGTATTGACTTTGTAATAAATGAATGCAAGTAAAATTCCAAATCTGAAATAGTCTGAGTTATACTGACCATTAGCACTAATTTACAAAGAGACATATATAGATATTGCTTTAATAGTACCTTGAATTATCTTTCATTTTAATGCCTTATATAATGCCACAATTTTTCATAAGGCAAAGATACACATATAACTCACTATTTCTACCTGATTTCCAAAACGATTAAAGGGTAATACAATGAATCTCTTTATTCAGATGTGACCCTTTCAACAAGCCCTTGCTCATAATGCTCTAGGCTTTGCAGCACCAGTTCCCCCTTCCCCCAATCTTCTTACCTGCTTCCCAACCCTAATTCTCATCCTTCGCATTGTCTGTGTGTCCCAAGAGACTCTAAACTCCATGAGAACCACTGGTTTTGTCTGAATTGTTCATTAGTGTATCCTCAGCATTTACAACGGTACTAGCATCTAGTAAGTGCTCAATAATTATTTTTTTAAATGAAGTATTTTAAACATTACATACTATATGTAATACATACAAATTATCACTTTATTAACAACTGACGTTACCAATTAGAGAATTAAAATGTCTATGATTAAAAAACTTTTAACTTTGTTTAACCACCATTTTGCAAATATATTTTCTCATGGGAAATTTTTTCTCACTGAACATCTACAACAACATGACTATAGTTTTAGAAAAAATGGTTTCCACTCTTTTTAATAAAGGGTTGGGGCCAGAATGTGTCACAGACTTAATTCCATGTCAATGGAATTTTTTTAACTTCACAAGTTATGAACAACCATGACAGATTTTTAAATAAAGAGGAGACAGAATTAGGCATGGGTTTTACAGTCAGTGCACAGAACTGGACCAGAGACAGAAAAAAGGAAAAGAGAGGAAGCAAAAGGGAAAGGCCAGGAAAGGATGATAAAGATCTGACCTTGGGCAGTGGCAAAGGGAATGGCCAAACATGATGACAAGTTTACAGAAAACATAGGCAGATGTAACCTTGTGCTGGGTGGCCAGGAGCACTTGCGTCACAGGGTTTCACGAAGTTTCTACCGTGAGTAGGTCACACATTAGTATAAACTGGGAAACAGAGGAGACAAAGATTTGAGAATATATGATACTTGCTTTGGTTTACATATTGACTTGGAGAAGAACAAAGACTATTAAGGGAGAGAATTCTGTACCCAGATTCTCCAGAAAGAAAGTTTAGGAATATAAAAGAAGAACCAAAGTTAGAATTCTAGAAGAAGTCAAAATTCAAGGAAGCAAAGGAAAACTAAAAGCAGTCACAGTGAATGGAAGGCTGGCCTCTTTGTTGATATTGTGGCCATATCCATACATGACCCACTTGACAGAAAAAATTAAAATGGAATTTTAAGTGCACCTAATCCAGTGCACTTTTGAAAATGCCTTTGGAAACCAGTGAACAAACAAAACCCAAAGATCCTTGTGCTAAGAAGGGTCAGATGACAAAACATAACAAACAACAAATAGTATAAATAAATAAATTACAGGCTAGGTTAAAACATGATCAGTTCTGTTGGGGAAGGAGAACAGGAGAAGCTGAGGATAGGCTGAGGCAGTAAACTGGGTAGGCAGGGCTTATGTCACTGTGAAGGTGACATCTGGGTATGGCCAAGGGAGGTGAAGGAGTCGGACAAACAGGTATCTGGGTGAAGAACATTCTGGTGAGTGTCACCACTAGGGCTCACACACATAGGAGACAACATGCTCTGAAAGAAGCCAATGTAGCAAGGAGCAGAGTGAGCCAGGTGGGGTGCAAGAGGAGGCAGGGCCAGAGAGACATAGGGTTCAAGATCATGGAGGCTCTGCATAACACTGTGAGACCAGCTGTCCCTTGGAGGGAAAATGGAACCAGCACAATGTGACACAACCTGAGTACGTTTTTAAAGAAGCAAAATGCCCAAAGAACTGAGAACAGACCGCAGAGGGTCAGCAGTAGAGGGGGTAGAGCCACCAGGGAGCATCACAGTGACCCCAGAGAATGCTGCCGCCACCACAGGGTGAGGAATAGCCAGACTCTGAATATGTGGAGCATCGGGCTGATCACACATCCTCATACGGGTGTTTTAATATCCACGTATCAGACATCAGCTCTGGGGGAGAGAAGTGAAGATGGCAGAGAGGCATGGAGACGCTGAGCTTGCCTCCTGCCTGAAACACAGCTAGATCAGCACCAAACCATTCGGCACACCTAGAAAATTGATCTGAGGATTAACACAACAATCTGCAAAACTTCAGCCACAAACCTCGGCAGGTACGCGGTGCAGAGGGGTGAACTAGAGGAGGGAATAACTGCAGAAGGTAGACAGCTGTTTTTGTGGAGAGAGGACAGAAAAAGAAAATGAGGGAGAGTGTGGCTCATCAGGATCGTGCAAAAAAAGTACTCCCCCAAAAGTAGCTGGAGAAAAAAGAGACAAAAAGTGAAAACACTCACAGGGGACTGAACAAGAAATCTATTCCCCAAAACCACGGACAGGAAGGAGAGGGTTTCAATACCACCAGGATTCTATAAACAGAGGAACACAGTTTGAAGTTCTGGAGCCCAGTGCCTGGCGGTGCTCTGGTGAGGAAGCAGGGTGAAGCCCCAGGAGCAGGCAGCAGGGTCTGAGAGGTCTGTGTGCCACATGGGGAGTAGCGGTTCCCCTAGCTGGAGTGCACTTGGAGAGGCCATGTGACCTCCCCACAGGCAAAGACCCCAATAAAACTCAGAGAGCAGCCACATTTGCTGGTCTTGGGACAAAGCCACCAGAGTGCAGGGAAACCTGGTACCAGCTGTGTGTTGCGATTGGCCATAATCTCTAAACCTCTGCCTCTGCGCCATCACATGAACACTTCCGGGGGTGAGCCAGCACCCAGCCATTGCTCAGGGAGAACCTCTCCCAGAGGGTTGGCATGGGTGCAAGCAGCAGGGGTCCCTAAAATGTGGGGTTTTGAAACACAAACCCATCAGATATAAACCTCTGGAGGGAGGTGCCACCTGACAGGCCAACAGTCTGGACACGGACAGGGTAGAGGCGAGAGTGGACAGAGGCCTAAGATAAAGGAGGGGTGCTTGAACAAGGGTGGGTGAGAGCAGAAAGTTCCTCCCCCAAGACTAGGGAGTTGGGAGAAGCCATTTCCACCTCTCCTGCACACGCACATGCGCACCACACTGATCCACCCCAGTAGGCTAAGCAGCACCACCTAGTGAACAAGGGAGCTGTTAGACCAAGCCCCACCCAACTGCAACCTCCCAGCACATCCCCCAGAAGACCAGCACAAGTCCCTCCACCTGCTTATTGGACGGACTACAGAGTGCTTCACTGTTTAGTTCTAGGGGAAACTGGATGTAACTTCATTCGGATTTCATTCTGTTTGCTGGTTCATGTATTTGTTTGTTTTCTTTGTTTCTGTTTTTGCTTAAATTGTTTTTTTCCTTATTTTTTCCTTTTTTTTCCCTTTCATTTCTTCCCCATTTTTGGATCCAGAAAGAAAAATTCGATTATTATTTTTATTTACTTTTTTTTACTTTAATTTTTTTTACTTTACATTAATTTTATTTTTATTTTTTATTTTTTTTACTTTAATTTTTAAATTTTTTCTTACCTCTTTTATCTTTCCTTTTTTCTCTATTCTAGCAACTTTCTTTCAACAAGCAGACGAAAACAAACCGATTTAGCTTACGTTATTTGATTTTCTGTTTTGTTTTTAATTTTTTAATTTTAATTTTTAACTTTATTAACTTCTTTTTTCCTCCAGAATGACAAAACGAAGGAATACACTGAGGAATACAGGGGAAAAACTGACAGGCAGGAACTTAACACAGATACAAGCTCTTAAGATGCCTGAACTAGAATTTAGAACCACAGAATACTAGCTGGGGTTGAAAAAAAGCATACAATCCCTTTCTACAGAGATAAAAGAAATAAAATCTAGTCAGTACCAAATTAAAAGTGCTATAACAGAGATGCAATCTTGAATGGATGCCCCAATGATAAGGATGGATGAAGCAGAGCAGCAAATCATATAATCAGAAGACAAAATTACAGAATAATGAAGCAGAAAAAACAGAGGGAAACAAAGGCAAAAGAGCATGATACAAGATTTAGAGTACTCAGTGACTTATTTAAAAGGAATAACATCCAAATCACAGACGTCCCAGAAGATGAAGAGAGAAAAAAAGGAGAGGAAGGTTTATATAAGCAAATTATAGCAGAAAACTGTCCTAATCTAGGGAAAGACACAGACATCAAACTCCAAGAACCACAGAGAATTTCCATTAGATTCAGCAAAAACCGACCATCTCCAAGGCATATTATAGTTAAATTCACAAAATACACAGACCAAGAAAGAAGTATGAAAGCAGCAAGGGAAAAAGTCCTTAACCTATAGAAGGGAAAACAGATCAGGTTTGCAGCAGACATATCCAGAGAAACTTGGCAGGCCAGAAAGCAGTGGCAGAATATGATCAATGTGCTGAATCAGAAAAATATCCATCCAAGAATTCTTTATCCAGCAAGGCTCTCATTCAGAATGGAAGGAGAGATAAAGAGTTTGCAGACAAACAAAAACTAAAGAAATTCATGACTACTAAACAAGCCCTGCAAGAAATTTTAAGGCGGACCTTCTTAGTGGAGGAAAGCCAAAACAAAACAAAAAGACCAAAAGCAACAAAGACTAGAAAGGATGGGAGAACATCACCAGAAACACCAACTCAACAGGCAATAAAATGACACTAAATTCATATCTTTCACTAGTCACTCTAAATGTCAAAGGACTAAACACTTCAATCAAAAGACACAGGGTATCATAATGGATAAGAAAACAGGACCCATCCATATGCTGCTTACAAGAGACTCATATTATACCTAAAGACACCTGCAGGTTGAAAGTAAGAGGACAGAGAACTATCTCATGGTAATGGTCATCAAAAGAAAGCTGGTTTAGCCATATTTATATCAGACAAACTAGATTTTAACCAAAGACTATAACAAGAGATGAAGAAGGGGATTATATTGTAATTAAGGGGTCTATCCACCAAGAAGATCTAATATTTGTAAATATTTATGCCCCCAACATGATAGCACCCAAATATATAAAGCAGTTAATCACAAACATAAAAAAAAAAAATCATTGATAATAATACCATAGTAGTAGGAGACTTCAATACCCCACTTACAACAATGGACAGATCATCTAAGCAGAAAATCAACAAGGAAACAATGGCTCTGAATGACACAGTAGACCAGATGGATTTAACAGATATATTCAGAATATTTCATCCTAAAGCAGAATACACATTCCTCTCGAGTGCACATAGAACATTCTCCAGAACAGATCATATACTGGGTCACAAATCATCCCTCAACAAGTACAAAAGATCGAGATCATACCATACATATCACAGTGCTATGAAACTCAAAATCAACCACAAGAAAAAAATTTGGAAAGACCATGAATACTTGGATTAAAGAACATCCTACTAAAGAATGAATGGGTTAACCAAGAAATTTAGGAGGAAATTAAAAAGTACATGGAAGCCAATGAAAATGAAAACATGACAGCCCAAAACCTCTGGGATGCAGCAAAGGCGGTCATAAGAGTAAAGTATATAGCAATCTAGGCCTTCGTAAAGAAGGAATAAAGGTCTCATATACACAACGTAACCTTATATCTGAAAGAGCTGGAAAAAGAATAGCAAGTAATGCCTCCAAACAGCAGAAGAAGGGAAATAATAAAGATTAGAGCACAAATCAATGATATCGAAATCAGAAAAACAGATCAATGAAACCAGGAGCTGGTTCTTTGAAAGAATTAACAAAATTGATAAACCCCTAGCCAGACTGATCGAAAAGAAAAAGGCCCCAAATAAATAAAATAAATGAAAGAGGAAAGATCACAACCAACACCACAGAATAACAAACAATACTAAAGAGAATATTATGAGCAATTATATGCCAACAAATTGGGCAACCTGGAAGAAATGAACAAATTCGTAGAAACATATAAACTATCAAAACTGAAACAGGAAGAAATAGAAAATTTGAACAGACCTATAATCAAATGAAATTAAATCAGTTATCAAAAATCTCCCAACAAACAACAGTTCAGGGCTTTCCAGGTGAGTTCTACCAAACATTTAACGAAAAGTTAACACCTTTTCTTTTGAAGCTGTTCCAAAAAATAGAAATGGAAGAAAAACTTCCAAACTCCAAACTTCCAAACTCATTCTATAAGGTCAGCATTACCTTGATTCCAAAACCAAAGACCTCACTAAAAATGAGAACTATAGCCCAATGTCCCTGATGATCACAGGTGCAAAAATTCTCAACAAGATACCAGCCAACCAGCCAACCAGATCCAACAACACATTAAAAGAATTATTTACCACAATTAAGTGGGATTCACTCCTGGGATGCAGGGCTGGTTCAATATCGGCAAATAAATGAACGTGATACCTCACATTAATAAAAGAAAAGATCAGAACCACATGATCTTCTCAATACATGCTGAGAAAGCATTTGACAAAATACGGCATCCTTTCTTGATGAAAACCCTCAAGAAATTAGGGACATAAGGATCATACTTGAAGATCATAAAAGCCATTATACGAAAGACCCACCATTAATATCATCCTCAATGGGAAAATCTAAAAGTTTCCCCCTAAGGTCAGGAACGAGACAAGGATGTCCACTCTCACCACTGTTATTCAACACAGTGTTGGAAGTCCTAGCCTCAGCAATCAGACAGCACAAAGAAATAAAAGGCATCCAAATTGGCAGGAAGAAAGTCAAACTTTCACTCTTCTCAGACAACATAATACTCTACGTGGAAAACCGAAAGACTCCACCAAAACACTGCTAGCCCTGACACTTGAATGCAGCAAAGTCACAGGATACAAAATCAATGCACAGAAATCGGTTGCATTTCTATACACCAATAATGAAGCAACAGAAAGAGAAATCAAGGAATCGATCCCATTTACAACTTCACCAAAAACCATCAAAAACCTAAGAATAAACCTAACCAGACAGGTGAAAAATTTATACAGTGACAACTACAGAAAGCTTTTGAAAGAAGCTGAAGAGGACACCAAATAATAGAAAAACATTCCATGCTCATGGAAGAACAAATATTGTTAAAATGTAGATACTACCCGAAGCAATCTATATATTCAATCTATTCCCTATCAAAACCAGCATTCTTCACAGAGCTAGAACAAACAATCCTAAAATTTGTATGGAACCAGAAAAGACCCTGAATAGCCAAAGTAATCCTGAAAAAGAAAACCAAAGCTGGAGGCATCACAATTCCAGAATTCAAGATGCATTAAAAGCTGTAATCATCAAGACAGTATGGTACTGGCACAAAAACAGACACTCAGCTCAGTGGAACAGCACAGAGAACCCAGAAATGGACCCAGAAACGTATGGCCAACTAATCTTTGACAAAGCAGGAAAGAATGCAACCCAACACGGGGCTCCGTGTATCAACTGTGAGATCATTACCTGAGATAAAACCAACAGTCAGATGCTTAACCAACTGAGCCATCCAGGCTCCCAGGCTATCTATATTTTTTTTAAAAAATGGAACTCACTCTGGGTCTCCCGCTGGTCTAATCCACCTCACACTGTCTCCTCTGCCCGACTTCCTTCCGTATCACATGCCCCTTCCTTCATGAAGCACTCCCCAAGCTCCCTAGGGTCTCTCTGGCCAGACCAGACATGACAGAGCAAAGCCAGTCAGCTCATGACAGAAGCAGGGTGGCAGGTAGTGCTGTGGGAGCAGCTCAGAATGAGGGTGTCGATACAGTTCTCTTTGGGGAGCCTGGGGGTTAAATGGAGAAAAACGATGCAGACTCTTCAGCAAATGGTGGTGGGAAAACTGGACAGTGACATGCAGAACAATGAACCTGGACGACTTTCTTACACCATGCACAAAAATAAACTCAAAATGGAGGAAAGACCTAAATGTACGAAAGGAATCCATAAAAATCCTAGAGGAGAAAGCAAGCAACAACCTCTTTGACCTGGGCCACAGCAACTTCTTACTTGACATGTCACCGGAGGCAAGGGAAACAAAAGCAAAAATGAAGTATTAGGACCTCACCAAGGTAAAAAGCTTCTGGGGCACCTGGGTGGCTCAGTCGGTTGAGCATCTGACTTCAGCTCAGGTCACGATCTCGTGGTCCATGAGTTCAAGCCCCGCATTGGGCTCTGTGCTGACAGCTCAGAGCTTGGAGCCTGCCTAGGATTCTGGGTGTGAGTCTCTCTCTCTGCCCCTCTCCCACTCATGCTCTGTCTCTCTCTCTCTCAAAAAAATAAATAAACATTAAAAATATTTAAAGAAAAAAAAAGATAAAAAGCTTCTTCACAGCAAAGGAAACAATCAGCAAAACTAAAAGGCAACCGACAAAATGGGAGAAGTATTTCCAAATGACCTATCAGATAAAAGGTTAGTATCCAAAATCTATAAAGAAATCATCAAACTCAACACCCAAAAAGCAAATAATCCAGCGAAGAAATGGACAAAAGACACAAACGGACACTTCTCCAAAGCAGACATCCAGATGGCCCACAGACACATGAAAAGATGCCCAACATCGCTCATCATCAGGGAAATACAAATCAAAACCACAATGAGATACCACCTCACACCTGTCAGAATGGCAACAACTGATGTTGGCGAGGATACGGAGAAAGAGGAACCCTTCTGCACTGCTGGTGGGAATGCAAACTGATGTAGTCACTCTGAAAAAGAGTATGGAAGTTCCTCAAAAATTAAAAATAGAACTACCCTGGGGAGGCTGGGTGGCTCAGTTGGTTAATCGTCTGACTTTGGCTCAGGTCATGATCTTAACGGTTCGTGGGTTTGAGCCCCGCATCGGACTCTATGCTGATAGCTCTGAGCCTAGAGCCTGCTTTGGGTTCTGTCTGTCTCTCTCTCTCTCTCTCTCTCTCTCTCTCTCTGTTCCTCCTCCGCTCAATTACATTTAAAAAAGAAGAAAATAAAGAATATGTTTAATGTGATCGGTTTTTTCCAAATTCCAATTAAACGAACTAGTCAAGGAAACACAGATTTATAGTCCAGCACACGTGCTCTGAAGGCCGTAACTATTACAAGAGGGGAAACCACCTGGTGAGTTCTGATATGTTGGGGGGGGGGGGCTCTTAGGAAGCTTCAAAAGGTAAAAATATTAAATAATAAAATTTAGAATCCACTTTAAGCTAACTCATTAAACAAAGAAGCCACCTTTACAATCCACAGAAGCTTCAGGTAAACTAAGTTCCTCCCCAGTTTCCATGAACTATGATTAAACCTGGCCCATTCAAATGAGTTGTTGTTTTCCAAATCATTATGCAAACGTAATGCCCTTTCCACCGTAAAATACTCAGTTTACAATGTTCAGATCCTGAGGAAAATGCTCCTCAGAGAACAAAGTTCTTTCCTTGCTGAACTAGTCAAAAAATTGAAAGCTACTGGTTGTCTGGTAATACTGAATAGTAGGTGTGAAATAAGTAAAATCTACCCAGAGTATTTTAATGTTAAATAGTAAGTATTCATCTTTTTAGAAACATATAGTAAAAATTAAGATATTAGTAAGAAGTTTTTATATTTAACTTTTGAAATTTAACCTCAGAAATTAAATATACTGAGAAAAAGTGCTTTTATCTTGAAGCTCTTTTTAAACAAATTACAGAAGCATATACAAATTTCCCAATATCTTAAGAAAGAAGTCTGTTAGTGTGGAAAAAAGAGTCCTCACTTTTTCCTTTCGGAAACTTTAGAAACCTCTGAAAAAACCTCCAAAACTCCTCATGTACTATTATTCTGTGGGGCTCAAAAATAATTACTTAGCATCTTTTATAATCCAGACTCTACAGAAACTTGTTAGAAGCAGGAGACCAGGTTTTGAACAAACTAGTGTATGATATCACAAAAAGTTATAGCACTAATCACCACAGTTCTATGATTTCCACTACAAAAATATCAAAGCAAAATAGCTGTCAAAGGCATAAATTAAATCAATTTCAAATTGAACAGAAAATTATTTCCTATTTTCCAAAGGCACTGATTTGGAGTGATCTTAAACCTCTGGAATAGAATTCCTCAATTTTCAAAAATTCTGAAGGCTAATTACAAGTAATTATAGCTTTTCATTTTCAACATGATGAAATAATTTGATTCTTTTTACAAGAGGTCTGGTTTAGCTCAAAACAGACAAGTGCTTCTGCACTGAGTTAGTACACAAAGACAATAAGGATCATTCTCAATAGAAAATCAGGGTTACATACATGTTGGCCATAAATCATAAATGCTGATTTCAAGCAAAAAATAGTCTGTATGTTCTACAAACACAACTCATTCACTCAGATGGATGAGACAAGGCCAACAGCCCACTGTTACATTTGGCTTTAAAATAGGAACAATATGAGGGAGAATAAAAGAAGGCCCTGCGTAGTTATCTCAAAATTCAGATGTAAGTATTCTCTGGAGGAAAAAAAAATTCATACCTTTCTTATACTCAAAGAGACCAAACACAAATCATCCCGCAGCAAATGATAACTAATGTTAGTTTTAAATGCTTAATACCAGGTCGAATACTTAGTTGTCCCTGACTAATCCTATTTCTCTGCAAAAAGAAATGGAATCTTGTACACCATAAAGATATTCCTAATGCAAAAACATAATAAAAGTATACGCTAATTCAAAAACTTCAGTTTCTGACAGCAATAAATACTTCTGCCCCATAAAATTTGCAATGCTGCACAGTTTTCCACTTTTTGCTTTATAAAGTGCCTTTTGCTGATGACTCACATTTCCAGTGATTTGTTATACGCTATTAGAACAAAAGCTCCATAAAACTGCTTTCTACCCTGACCTTACACACCTGGTTACAATTACATCTTCAGAAAGCAAACCAGTAGTTTAGCAAGGACATACTAACAAAAGCTGACCAATCAACACGCAGAAACAAATATTAGAGCCCACCCACTCAAAATCCTGGAGAAGAACCCACCAGATATTTCTTACAAACACAGTGGGTACACTCCAACACATAATGTGCACACGTACGTCCAACACACCAGAGGCACCAATTCAACACAGTATCGGAGCACAGATCACCCAGTTGTAAAATGCTCCTGGCAAGACAAAAGTTGACAAAACCGATCCACAAGAGATTTTTCTAGTAAATGCTATTAGAAAAAAAAGACTAAATTTGTCTTTTTAAACCGTGAGCCAAAAACAAAAACAAAAACAAAAAAAAAAACAGAACATTAGATAGAAAAACAGAGCAGTCATTGTAATATACGTGACTTCACGATATTATGAAGTTCTTACGTTACATTAAATAAGAGACCATCTTGGCTAGAGTCCAAGTTGGAATCATAATAACGAAATTCTCTACTGTAGTAAGTTCTGACCAAAAAAAAGAGGGGCTTTGATCATTTCTAGTTATCAGCTTCCTAAAGCACCTTACAAAACCATGCTAAGCTAGAAACATCAAACCAAGTAATTCCAGAGCTGTGTGACCACGCTAAAAAAAAAAAAGAAAAGAAAAGAAAGAAAGAAAGTGACCAATTTATCCCATTTAGAGAAACAGTGACGCAGATACGCTACTCTGACGCTAGAGTCACACCCGTGTCTTCGGACAACTGTAAGGAGGCGAAGCACAACCCATGCGCTCCTCTAATGACATTCGTGGAACAAGTCTCCTGACTTTCTGACCACACTTCTCAAAGCGAAGAGTTGGATCAACTGGTCCTCTGGGTAGTTACTTGCTTTGTGTAAAGCTGAGTGTCCCAACGAAAAATTGTTAATGCGCCTGACTCTTCCTCCAAATAACCAACGACATTCACAGATTCAGATGTGCTTTTCAGTGTGCTGACCCCTTCCATATTCCGCCACAGAGCATGCGCGCTGCAAACTTGGGAAGAATATTTTCAGAACTTCAGTCACAGCGTGGACAATGGGGGACTCAATCTTTGATGCATTCCTTCTTTGGGTAAGTGTGGCAACACGAGAAGTTCAAATATCTTCACCAACTGAGATGATTATATGTGAATCTTATTTAAAGAAGTTCATTCTATGTCCTTGGAATACATTCAACTTACCTCCCTTTGAAGTTTGTGTTTTTACTTAACGGTATTGTTGTGAATCACTAAGTATGACATTACCTGATGACTCTCTCATTTAAAAACAAAACAAAACAAAACAAGAGCCAATGTTTAAAAGCAGGAGATGTCAAAGCATTTCGTATACAGGGTAGTGATATTTCTCACCATGGAATGTGGTGATTCCCATTTGACAAACCATGAAAAATGTCTAGTTAGGATGGGAATCTTTAAAGAGTACTAAAGCCATTCCAATAGTGTCATGTTTCGTACATATGTTTCCTCAGAAAGCATCTAATACCGTAAAGATAACACAATACAAACGTGAGGTTTCTGACACAACACCCCAAACACATGAAGAACTTAGCATTTAAATATCAGTGAGCACAGGAGGCATATGTAGAACACATTTCACAAAGAAGGAAAATAAGCAAAAACCCAAAAGCAAAAGATACAAGGAGAGAGGTGCTGTGGTCTCTGCTCTCGTGGCCCCTCTGCCCTCCACCTGGCCCTCCCCCTCTGTCCCAGAGCCTACAAGGTGCTGGAGTTCTTGGTTCACCTGGTTTCTGCATGTAAACTCTACAAGACCAGGCACAGTGTCTCTTCACATTCCATTGTCTACTGCCAGGTGCAGTGCAAAACACAGAAGACATCCCGCACATCTGATTTGCACTGAGGTTAAGATTTTAAAATTTTTTTAAAGTATGGTTATGCCGTGACTATCCCAAATCATTAAAAAAAAAAAAAAAAAAAAAAAACGTAAGTACTGGAAACCACAGAGTACTTAGATTTTTAAATCTCCAGTTTGACAATAAACGAGCACACGTATTTTGGCTTTTGTATTTTTAACTTAAGATGAATGATATTATATTTCAATATTTTTTTAATATTAGTTCTGGAAATAAAAACAGCCAGGGTGGTGGGGCAAACACTAAGAATTACAGGTTTGGGCAGGCCTTCAGATTCCTTTCAAAACTATGAATCTAAAAGAAATACTGCATCTATTCAAAGTTGTAAATTTGACTTTAAGACGTCTTTCATATAAACTAACTTCAACTATCACTCCTTACCACATTTGCCAAAAAAAATAATAATAAAATGAATTGTATCTGAGAGTCACGCAAAGTACACCTTCACACTCTTATTATAAGGACTTCTGTGTTTCTCAGTTCTGAGGAGAATTCTTTGGTGACTTCAGAAACCCCTTCACTTTTATTGCCTGGTGTTCTGACCTATTTTTCATTAATAGAAATGTAAATTGGAAAGAAATGCATGTTGGAAAAGCTGTCTGAAAAGCTTGTAGAGTGGAAAGTTCTCAATCCGTACACGCAATATTACAAGTGAGGGAAATGGCACATAGGCAGATCAGACTTCATCTAAAAGTACCGGACTGACCTAGGGAGCAAAGGACACTGGCAAAAAATAAAACACACTTCCTAGGAGGGATTAAAACATAAAGTGGGGAGGGAGGTTCAGAGCCAATGAGAGAATCAGAGAAGAGACAACGCTGATGGCAGAGTGAATGACAACCAACTAACGATGTTGGAATTACGCTTGCCCTGTGTGATTCCTATGTGTACAAACCCAAAGTGATACAATTGGGAGGTGCAGAGAAGCAAATTTCTATGAGGAAAAACTTTGTAAGAAATAATCAAAAGCAGAATGGACTTCCTTAAGAGGTAGTATATTTCCAATCTCATTTTTTTTTTTTTACATTTATTTATTTCTGAGAGACAGAGTACAAGTCGGGGAGAGGTAGAGAGAGAAGGAGACACAGAATCTGAAGCAGGCTCCAGACTCGGAGCTGTCAGCACAAAGCCAGACGTGGGGCTCGAACTCTCGAACCGTGAGATCATGACCTGAGCCAAAATCGGATGCTTAACTGACTGAGCCACCCAGGCGCCCCTAGTAAATTTCCAATCTAGAAGAAACTTCAGGATACTCAAGGAGGGATGATGCAACCATTACAAGAACCTTCTGCATTCTGTGACAAACTTTTCAATCCTTTACCCATGCACGCAATGAGCAACTATTTACTGCGTGCCTACCACATGCCAGGAACCACTCTAATGATTGCAGACATGAGCAAGAATGAGAACCAGAATCCTTCCTGCACAAAGGCGTTCACTTACAGATAAGCACACTGATGGAAAGACAACAGGATTACACTGGACAAGTCTAGCTTTAAAGCAAACGCTGAGGACATAAAAGATCTGAGCCTCAGGCTCAGATGGGAGGGTAGGCCTCCCAGGCTGATTCTGTGAATCAGTCACTTCTAGATGGTAATGAAGTCTTTGTAAAAACTGGGAATAAAATTAACTGCTCCTATATCCTCAGCTCTCATGCAAATTCCAGCCAGCCAGTTAACAAAGCAGTCAGAAAGATTGTTGTTTTAGCTAACAACAAGAGGAAGCACAGCCTCTTCCTAGCCGACCCCCAGGAGTATCCTGGCCCCATCTCCTATTCCAGATGTCACTCTCCTTAATTTTGCCTCAACAGGCTTCACAAATGTTCTCTTCAGCATCTCTGAACTTTTCTATATACGTTACAAATGAAGCTGAATAAAACCCCGACATCAATTTTCAAAAACATATATTCATGTATATAATCATCTGGTCTGCCATTTTGTAGATGTACATAATATTTACATCAATCTTATTTTAGACCCCTAACTCCCTATCCATGAAGCGAAAAGGGAATAAATTCCTAATCAGCTTACCATTTGAAAAAATGTAATTCACAATTAAGCCAAACTTCTGAAATGTTGAAATGCATGTAAGTTCAAACTGTATGAGAGCTGCTAATTTCAAACTTCGTAATCTGAACCAACTCTTGCAGGAGACAGCTAAAAACGCTGAACAAAATGTGAAAAATGTGTGACCAAAGACACTGAAGAATTAAGACTGAAAACTCACGTGGCCGGGACGGGAGGGAAAAAAGAGGATCATGACAATAAGCTCACGAAGCTAAAACTGGCACTTGGGGCTGCTTCCCTCGGAGCAGGTGTCCTTCAGCAAAGATGGCGGAGAGGCCACACGTGCTTTTGACAGCTGCCAGGACCTCAGGAGATATAAACTGGAGTCCCCCACGGTACTGGGGGAGGGAGGAAAGGGAAAGTCTCCAATGAACCCAGCTCGTATGTTGAACCCCAAAGAACTGTAACCTAACAGCACGGTAAACCAGAGGCAAGAGGCCATCAAAGTCCCACCGCCCACCTCAGATTGTTGTAACCCAAGCAATGAAACTGAGAAGAGCCTGCATGGCCAATATCCATATCCCTGGCTACATGGCAGAAGCTAATATAAATCTTCATTGGAAGAAAATCTCAAGTTATTACTAATAATTCTATTAATAAAATGCCCATCACGTTAAAAAAATAAATGACCAACATAGGAGGAAAGGAAAAACAGTAAAACAAACACATTTAAAAAAACCAACAGAAACAACAGGCAACAGAAACAGACCTAACAAGGCTATAACATTGAAACTATCAGAAACAGACTTTAAAATAATGACTCTTGGGGCGCCTGGGTGGCTCAGTCGGTTAAGCGTCTGACTACGCTCAGGTCATGATCTCGCGGTCCGTGAGTTCGAGCCCCGCGTAGGGCCCTGTGCTGACAGCTCGGAGCCCGGAGCCTGTTTCAGATTCTGTGTCTCCCTCTCTCTGCCCCTCCCCTGTTCATGCTCTGTCTCTCTCTGTCTCAAAAATCAATAAACGTTAATAAATAAATAAATAAATAAATAAATAAATAAATAAAATAATGACTCTTGCAAAGTTCAAAGGCAGAGATTGGTAAATTTTATCTGAACAGGGCTGGAGGGTATTTTAGGTTTTACAAGCCATAAGGTCTCTGTTACAACTATTCAATTCTAAATACAAAGTTATACATCCAGCAAATATACTATTCAAAATTAAGGCAAAAAAAAAACCCCAAAAATTATCAAATGAGGGGTGCCTAGCTGGCTCAGTTGGTAGCATATGCGACTCCTGATCTCAGGGTTGTAAGTTTGAGCCCCACCTTGAGTGTAGAGACTACTTAAAAATAAAATCTTAAAAAAATATATTATCAGATGAATAAAATGTAAAAGAATTCATCACCAACAGATAAACACTAAAGCATAAAATGGTAACTCAAATAAAAAAACACAAAAGGGTATTTTTCAGGAAGAAGGAATTCTATCATAAATAGGTCAAGAAACACAGAAGGAATGAAAAGATAACTAGGGAGGTAAAGGTAAATGAATACCGCCTGCATAAAACAACTGTCCTCACTGGATCTCCAACATAGAAGGGGTGGGGGAGGAGGCCCTGTGGCCCAGCTCAGGCTCCGCTCACCCAGAAGCCCTGTGAGAGGAACTGTTCAGTCCATTTAGCTGAACGATGGAAAAGTGCAGGACAGGAAGTCAGTTTCTTGGACTGCTGCCCTGTCAGATTCTGCCACGGGCCCTCATGAATGTCCTTGCCTGGAAAAATATCCCAGAGACAATAGTGACTTATTCTTTCAAATAATGCTCTCTCACGCATACACTTGATGGCAAAGAGGACAATATCATATGAGAAAACACAGCTCTGAAAACTGTAAGTCAAAAAGTAATTCAGAAGTAGTGGACCCTGAATGTGAATAAGTTTTAGAAACGTATTTCTATTTTTTTTCTATATGTAAATGTACATATTTTATTTTCACGTAAGCAAAATAGTATCTATTTTTTTAAGTTTACTTATTTTGAAAGAGAGAGAGCACAAAAGTGGAGAAGGGTGGGGGGGGGGGGGAGAGAGAGAGAGAGAATATCCCAAGCAGGCTCCATACGACCAGCACAGAGCCCGATGTGGGGCTTGAACCCACAAACCACGAGACCATGACCTGGGCCTAAATCAAATGCTTAATCTACTGAGCCACCCAGGTGTCCCAAAGAGTGATTATCTTTTTAAAACTATCTAAACTAGGGGCATCTGGCTGGCTCAGAGGCAGGAGCGTGTGACTCCTGAGCTCAGGGTTGTGAATCTGAGCCCCGCACTGGGTGTAGAGACTACTTTAAAAAAAAAATGAATGAACTTTACAATGATCTAAACTATGTCTAATTTTTATATACATGTAACAGGCCTCATAGGAAAATAAAAACAAAAGATTTAAAATTCTATGTTGTCAACACATATGAAACGTACAGATTTAAAATGCTGAACAACAGTTTAGTCGTCAGAAAGGAAGTAACTGGGATTAAAGTACTCAAGGCCCTTGCCCTGTCTAGGAAAAAGGTAAGTGACCACTTAATACTCAACTTTGATAAGTGAAGGATGCAGATGGTAATCACCACGACAACCACTGAAACCAAAGCAGAAAAGGGCAGAACTTGAAAGCTCAGTGGGGTCCGGACTAAAGTAGCAAAAACAAAAAGCAAAAAAACTACCTCCAAAAAGGGAAGAAAATAAAGAGCAAAGGACAGAGAAAAGGAAAGACAAAAAGCTTTATCTCCCTTTTTTATATATCCCTTTAACGCTCTGCTTTATATTACATTTATTTTGTTTGTCCCTATTTCTCATATTAGCCACATATCTCTGTGTTCTTCTCAATGTCCAGAACATAGAAAATATATATTCCTTCAGTAAAACATGGTAAGCGAAGACCCACAATGCCAGAGGGCAATTCTTACAAGGCTGCGGATATGAAAATAGTTCCTGACCAAAGGGAACTTACACTTGAGTAGGAAGGCACCAACAAGACAGAAAGAAATAAATACACAAACAAAATCCTTTCTAGGTAAGTGACACCATGAAGAAAATTAAGAGCCTAAGTGAGGAATAAGTAGTCAAGAGAAGGCAATTAAACCCGCACCCCAATGTCAACAAACAAGCCAAAGAGCAGTGGAGGCAGAGAAAAGAACGAGTACAAGCCAGGCAGAAACAGGGTTGGCAAGTTCAAGGCCAATGTGGGTTGTGAGCATTGAAAGGAGGGAGGCAGGAAGTAGGACAAAAGTTCCCGGAAGCAAAGGAAGGGGCTCTAATTTGACCTGAAGCTTCAGGTGCCTTCAGAATATTCAAGCAAACATCTCAAATAAGCAGTAAAATGAACAAGTCTGGGGCTCCAGAGAGAGGGAGAGAGGGAGGCAGGGAGGAAGGGAGGAAGGGAGGAAGGCAGGCAGGCACACATCAGGGCTAGAGATAAACTCGGTAGACTGGCACGGAGAGTTTGTAAAGCCATGATAGGAAAGGATATCGCCCAAAGAGAGAGTATAGATCAGATCAGAGGCTGGCGAACTACAACACTCAGGGGGCACCCGCCAGGCTCCATCAGAAGAGCACGTAACTCTTGATCTCAGGGTTGGGAACTCGAGCCCCACGTTGGATGAAGAAATTATTTAAAAATAAATTAAAAATGTAAACAAATAAACAAAAACTACAATACTCAGGCCGAACGCAGCCTGCCCCTCGTTTCTGAAATCAAGTTTTATAGGACACGACCACCCTCATCCATTTATGTTGGTGGGGCTGCTTTTGCACCACAGTGCTGAGCAGGTACATGCTGAGACTGGGTGGCCTACAAAGTCCAAAACATTTACTATCTGGCCCTTCACGGAAAAGAACCTAATGATGCCTGGAATGCAGGGACAAGGGACTAGACACCAGAAGCAAGCACTGAGGGGAGGGACACTGCGAGACAGGCAGAGGCAGGGGGCAAGCAAAGGGTGGGAGAGAAGGAGCGGAGAGATAACAAAACAGAACCAAAAAGATACCCGGAGACTCTAGCATCGGAGAAGCCAAGAAACAAGTATCTGAAGGACCACGCAGACGACCGTCACGAATACTGAGCGCTGAGTCTGGAAGCACAGAAGTACCCAGAATACGCTAAGTTCCAGCTCTCACAGGAGCTACCAGGCCAGGCGGTGAAACCCCAAATACCGTTTTCCTGTTCCCTAATACCTCCCTTCCCTGCTCCTGTAGAGCAGAAGCACCACAGGGCTCAGTAACTGGGGGGCGTTTCTGCACAATTGCTGTGGTTGTTGTTTCCTTAGAAGCCTGAGAGCAAACCTGCTCTCGGGGGAAGGAGGAAGGGACCAGATCATGAACGTTCGCTCATTTCCATGGTGTAAACAATCCCAATTTCAAGCTACCGACAGTATTAGCACCTAACTCGCAAAATTCCTGAATGTCCAACCACCGGTTCTCCCTAGCCACTCTGAGCCTGGCTGACCCAGCTTCGGCACACATTTCGGGGTGGGGGAGGGGATGGGCCCAGGACACTGGGAGGAGCACATTAGGTGGTGACAGTGTGAAGACGGCATCTACGGAAGGGTTGAAACAAAAGTCGGAGACGCCCCAGGAATACAGGAGTTAGCTGAACACTCATAGAGGTGAGGCGAAGCACCAAAACGTGAATTGTAGAATACACCATATTTAGTTCTTCATTAAATCCATGTGTTAAGAGATTTTAGCTTCTCTGAGGATTGCTTACACCTTTAAAATTATAGGTACATATTTTCTAGAATACATTAATAGCTTCCTTAAATGGTAGGTCAGAGGGCATTGATGACATGTGTAAATATTTGGAACCATGTGTCCTAACTAACAATTTACCTATGTATGCTATTATACGACTAGGTAAATAACGAATCATGGATACAAAGGTGAATGCAAAATGCAAGGATATTTAAATTACAATGAACAGGTCTTTTTTAATCCTCAGGATTTTTATACTAAAACAAACCCTCTAATAAACACCCGTTGACTTTCTATGGTCTCAAGGAAACACATGGGTTTTGTAAATGCGAATTACATACCGCCAGCGGCAGGCAGTATCACGGCCCCCAAAGAGGTCTAAGTCTCAATCCCCAGAACCTGTCAACACAGCACCTTACAAGGCAGAAGAGATTTCGAAGATATGATTAAATTAAGGACCCTGCTACTGCCGTGGACTGTCCAGAGGGGCTCAATGTAATGACAAGTGTCCCGAACAAGTGAAATGGGGAGAAAGGTCCAAGAGATCTGAAGATGCTACTCTGTTGGCTTTGAAAATGGAGCACAGGGCTATGGGCCAAGAAATGCGAGCAGTGTCTAGAAGCCGGAAAAGGCAAGGACACAGATCAGCTCCCAGAGCTCTAGAAGGAACCAAGCCTATGGACAGCTGCCTTGTCACCTATTGAAACTCTTTTTGGAATTCTGCCCGCCAGAACTGTAAGAAAAGAAACGTGCCGTCTGAAGCCACCAGGCTGTGGTATTTTGTTGGAGCAGCAATAGGAAACTTCTCCGCCGACCGTACTCTGTCCTCTCATGGTGCCAACACAGGGCAGCGCCTTCGTTTACTGCCTGCGGCTCCATGCCGGGGACGATGGCACCCATCCCAACACCCGATACATCCCAATAAATAATGAGACCATCATAACATGACACCTAATAATATAACGAAGACCCCCTTCTTTTCTTCTGCTCATACTCTTCCAATGTAGGCAGAAGTACCAAAAAACTTTACTAACAAAAATTGAGAAAGAAGGGAAGAAAATATTAGAGTCTGTTACTCCTCTTCTGTACCATGTCTGTTTCACTTTACTTCTCTGCCCTAACTTAAGGCAGAATCATTAACAGAAATCAATAATTATTTATTTGCATGGTTTTTTTTTCCTTAGAAGCCTAAAAATCTGTTTAGAAAAAGCATGTATTCACCAATGTCTTAAAAACCATGAATGTTTGTTATGTTTAAGCTGTTGCTTATCCAGCCTACCTTCCATACAGGTTTATCTCAAGTCAATCTCAAGAGCCCTTGAAATGGGATTTGAACTAGTATCTTCCAGACACTATACTAGTCAGGGTTCTCCAGAGAAACAGAACCGATGGAATATATTCAGATGTTTAGATAGGAGGAGATTTATTATAGGAATCAGCTCATGTCGTTAGGAAAGCCAAGAAGTCCCACGATCCACTGTCTGGAGGCTGGAAACACAGGACGTCCAGGGGTGTGATTCAGTCCAAGTCCAAAGGTCCTAGAACCAGGAGCTCTGATGTCTGAGGCAAGAAAGGACAGACCACGCAGCTCAGTAGGAAAGCAAAGCTGCCCATCCCTCACTTTTTTATTCTACTCAAGGGCCCTCCAGAGACGAGGTGAGGCCCACCCACATCGAGGAGGGCAGACCTCCCTACTCAGCCTAGAAGAAGCTGGCCGCCACCACAGAGGCTAGAGAACATGACAAAGGGCACAAGAGGTTTGAGAGGCAATGTGTGCCTTCCACGCATGCAGAGGTCGAGGAGAACTGTGGGTAAGGACGTCACCCACTGGAATCAGCAGGGTGGGAGGCGGGGACAGAGGACAAATGGACAGTGAACACCGGGCCCCTTACAAGAGCGGCCAAATGCCGACAGGCCTTGGGACGCAGCTGAGGAGAGCACAGGCCCCTCAAACAGCCTCAGAGGAGGAGGGGGGGCCATGGGACTAATCACACTGGCACGTAACCGGAAGAAACGCAGAGGTCTGTCCATGATATGTCTGGTGCACACAGAACAACATTTCAAACTAACATGAATGAACAGATTATATGTGCTAAACCAGCACAGGTCCCTCTGCATTCTGCGAAACGGGGAATTTTTCAAGGATCCGATTCTTCAGAAGAAACCATCTGCACATCAGAGTAGAAAAGGCAACTTCATATGTGGGGAAATCAACGTTAAAAAAAATTAACAAAATCTAATGATCCACTGTTTACAGACCACATTTTCCATTTCTAGCAAAATCCAATCCATGTATTCTAAATCCACAGCCGTAAGTGCTGGGTACTTAAATGTGCTTAAATAAGTATCAGTCAACTAAAAACATGGAGGTCACATGTGGGGGCAGCAGGAGGAAGTGTCTGAGCAAGTGGAGAAGCCATTCTGGAAACAGAGAGAGATGGAAACAGATGTATAAACCAACCCCCAGCACGGCCTTATGCACACAGACATCAAGGGGCACTGAGACAGAACTCTGGCTAACAACACGGTAAGGTAAAAATTCCCAGAAGATGGAAACTACTCGTATTACAGTTCTGATGACCCAGCCAGCTCCAAATACTGGGAACAAAGAAGACGACTACAAGGAATAAGGCAAGCACTTTGATAAGCCCACGCCACAGTGGATTCCTCAAAGTTAAGTAAATAAAATGGTGGAAGGAGTAGGTTCTATGAGAAAACAATCTTTCTCTCATAGGGTAAAGCACTTAAAACATGGCTTAATTCTATCAATAGCAAAGTAACTCCCTAAAACTAAAAATGGCACCTTTGGACGTGTGTGTGCTGCAGTGGCCTCCCAGTACTCCGAATCCTCAATCAGCTTCAAGCACACAGAAGGGTGCACTCCCACGGCACTTAACCACAGGACAGACAAGGGTTTCTCCACGCTTGTCAAGACCATCTGAGATGTGGGCACCTATGAGCTCGACAATCAGAGAGCTGAATCCTGGCTCCAACCACGTGCAAATATTCTTGGTAAAGACACCTAACCTAAGTCTCCATTTTCTTTTTTTCCAATCTAGCAACAAAAATGCCCACCTAATGCAGTCATCGTCAGGATTAAGTGCAGTAATACGCATAAAAGACGAGTACACTACCAGACACTGGAAATGTCCAGTAAATGTAACGGCTGCTAGTGTTAGTCCCTGAGAGCCGTCTATCATTAAGAGCACTACGCCTGGAAATCAGGAGCTTGGCAGTGATTTTCACTGAGTCATCAAAGCTAACGGTACTGTAGAAAACTGAAGGGACGTTCACGATGGACAGAATATTCTAAACTGAATGTAATACACACAAGAAAGGCATTTTAGTTTTGTTCAGGAAAGGATCAACACGGTAAAAGCACCGGTTTGAGTAACCTCCACTGTCCGTACGCAAGCCGGGCTAGAGGCCACGGAGCAGACACAAGACGAGAGACGGGGTATGGGGAGAAACAGCCCTCGTAGAGGGATGAGGACAGTGTGAGTGAGGATGAGCCCCTGAAGCATCAGCAGAAAGGGTCAAAAAGCTGGGTGTGATCACTCAAGACAACAAAGCTGGAGAAGACGCTGTTTTCCAGCCTACGAATCGGACACCGCAGCCTCCGGGAGAAGAGCGGGAACCCTGGGAGTGAGACACAGGATCGGGGACAGAACCTCAGCAGACTGGGGTGGACACGGGGCACTCCCGGAGGAACATCCTGTAAGCAAAGGCAGACATAGGGACGTGTACCCCACTCGGTAAGAACTGGGAAATAGGCTCTCCATAGAAGATCTGGACCCTGTTCCCAGATTTACAGTATTTAGGGCACATGAATACCCAGTACACAGAACGCACACGTCGTACGGGAGTACTTGAGACACGATGCTCAGACTTGTCAACTGCAGAAGTGGGTGTGCTCGCAAGCAGCTAAACGTGTGGTAATCTATACGTAGCAACAGGTACCGAAACACCAGGCAAATTACCAGTCAACCAAGACGATAATATAAAGGCATTTTCAGAATACCAGGTCTCCGTTCACCTACTTTCCCTGTACTCTTTCTCAAGAAGCTACTGCAGGATCAGGGGGCGCCTGGGTGGCTCAGTCGGTCAAGCGTCCGACTTTGGCTCAGGTCATGATCTCACGGTTTGTGGGCTCGAGCCCCGCGTCGGGCTCTGTGCCGCCAACAGCTCGGAGCCTGGAGCCCGCTTCAGAAGCTGTGTCTCCCTCTCTTACTGCCCCTCCCCCGCTCGTGCTCTGTTTCTCAAAAATGAAAAAACATTGAAAAAAAAATTTAAAAAAAAGAAGCTACTGCAGGAGGAGCTCCCTCAAAAGGAGATAAACTAAGAGACGAAACAGACAACATGGGTGCGAACTAACCTTACTGCAGGAGTCACGTCACTGCGTGTGTACATACATGAAATCACCATGCTGGGCACCCTAAGAGAGCACCACGTTGTCTGTCTCCGTAAGACTGGGAGCAACACAGCCCTGGGTACGGGGCACTGCCTGGAGACCAGAGCTCCCCCCAGACTGAGGCAACAGCTGTCTGCAGCAGGGAGAGGCAGGTAAAGCTCCTCTATCTTCCTTCTTCTTACCAGGGGCGGGGCGGGGGGGGGGGGGGGTAGTTCTATGTCCTGCTGCCTGGAGAAGCTGAAGACACTTATTCTGCCCACAAAGATGTTCTATTCTGACCTCTCCTGCAGCTGAAAGCAGTAAATGGCCAGACTGGAAACAGAAAAGAGAGCCGGCGGCCCTCTGGCCACACTTCCACGGGATACCCAGCACAGCCGTCTAGCCAGATGCCCCCTCACCATGGGCACCATGTAATGCCGCGGGACTCGGGGTCTCGCCCAGGAAAGCGTGTGAAGGGGCTCTGTGCCCAAGGAAGCAGAAGTTGGGCCGTGACGCGTGGCTCCGCTGAACTCCCGGGGAGCCCGTGTCTCTAACAGCAGCACTGCCCTCACTAACTCACTGAATGACCAAGTAACGCAGTTTAGGAAGATCTAGCCGGAAGGTTAAGTTACAAAGAAAATCAAGCAGCTTATTAGCAAACATGTAAAGTGACAGTAGTAGTTACCAACGGTGGGGGGGGGGGGGGGAGTAAGACGTATCTGGGGAAGGGCTCTGGAGGCTTCCGAGGAACTGAACATCCTACTTCAACTGAGTGGTGGATATAAGGTGCTATTTTAATACTATTATCATCAACCTCTCAGAGTTCATATGTGTGTAGATATTATACATGTGCATCGCAATAAGGTGAATATTACATGAACAGGATGGCAGAAACTGCCAGCAGCCTCACAGTATTAATTCTCACACCCCTTTCTGGAACCTGAAACGCAGGCAGTGTGTCCAGCTACAACACTACATTTCTGACCAGCACCTCACCAAGCTCTGCTCAATGAACTATAACTCAAAGTGTCTTATGGGACTTCCAGATGGGTTCCTTTCAAGGAAGATGGTGACCTCTCCTCTGACGGCCACCATGCCCTCAGCCTAGAACACAGATACAATGGCTGGTACCCCAGCAGCTCCCTTGGACCATAAAGTGACCTGGAAGGTGAAGACCCTGCTCGAGGACACAGGGACAGAACAAGGATGCCAAGATCTCTAATCACATGAACAAACACCAGACCAACTTCCTTTATGTGAGCCAGAAATAAGCTTGTATCATATTAAAGCCAACAGAAATTAGTACTTCTTAGTATTTCTGCTCTACCCAGCCAAACTAATCTTAACACACGGTAAAGAACCAGAAATGAAGTGGGCAGAAAAAAATCAATTTACTGTTTACTCTTTGAAAAGTACTAGATAGTCCGCACATACGGTGTCATTTATTCCTTGCAACTACCTCCATTTTACAGACAACACAGATGCTAAACGTGGGGGGAAAAGGTGGCTACGGTCACGTGACTAGAACTGACAGAACCCAGATTCAAACCTGGGGTCTCCTCATCTTTTGTCATTAAGACAGAAACGATACACCCAATCAGCCCAGCCACTCTGTGAACAAGGCCCTACCTGGCCTACCCGTGTGGTTCTTAGCTGCACAGCAACACATTCTATGGAAAAAACTCACTCACTGCGACTCTATGCTTGGGAATGTGCAATCTTTTACCAGTAGGAGACAATAAATGGTACGAATAACAAAAAATAAAATAAAATAAAGAGCTAGAGGAGAAAGCAAGAGAAAGCAGTGAGAAAGCAAGATGGCATTCACCAATCCCAGCCCCTCTTAAGGCCTTTTTTTTTTTTTTTTAATCAGTTACTAGATTTAAAAACTCATTTATTCACATACTTCCTATGGGTCATGATGTGGCATGTGAACACGTTCTTTCTTTTCAGAGACCGTGGTGATCACTGATAATTGCTACTTGCTAAATGTTATTCATGGGACAAATGTGGTTTGTAACCTGACACGGGTTCCCCCAAAACTGCCCTCTGACCCATTACGTGCTCTAAGATCCTAGAGTCTCTGCAGAGCTGGTCCACCCCGTCCTGTCCTGCACTGCCTGGTGGCGGACTACAGTCCAGCTCCTGCACCTGCCCAGGTGCCAAGTCTTCGTGGCAGAACGCCCTCAGACTTAGAAAGCTCCTGTGTCGACCTACTGGCATCTGTGTCTGACTTCCAGCGTGAGCCATACTTGAGAGGGGACCTTCTTCTTCTAGGAACGGTGCCACTTCCTTCCTACTCCCCTGAATTTTCTCTAGGGCCCCTCACCTGATCATGGGACGAGAGCTCCTTCTGCATTCTGTCACCTTCCCTAGGATGGTCGGCATTTAGCCAGAGTTTTTATGACATTCCAAGACTTGGTTCAATTATCTGAGGTATTGTGTGAACGGGGGGAAAGGCTGCAGACCTTTACATTTCTGCAATATCATCCTAACGGCTTAGTTTGTTATCAGCTAAATCTCCCAGTTCACCATTACATAACACACTGTCAGGCCTGCACCTGCATTCTACTCCTGCACGGCTAAATTTTCAATTTAAATGTAGGACTTTACATTAAATATTTCCTTAGTTTCAGCCCCCCAATTTTTTTAAAAAAGGCCTTATACCATGAAGATAGTTATCTACTCTTTGATCTATACCTCTCAAGTTTCTTCCATCAAAAAATCTGGTAAGGTTTTACGTGTTTATACCAGATGATGATAAAACTTCTACTAAAACAGGAATCACTAATTTAGGTCATTTCCAGCGCACAAGTATTATTTGGTTTTAGGGGCCACAGATATAAAGAGGAGCTACTTAGTGGCAAACAAGGACCTCAAATGTAAGGACAATGCCGTGAAGATATGAAGAAGCCCATTCATTGGAACTTACGTAAAACTGGATTTTAGAGGTTAGGGTAGATGCTTTCATGGACACAGACGATACCAAAACCCGTTTTCCCCTATGCATCTCACTACCCGTGTCGGCCGTCCACAAACAATCCAAGAATGTAGATGTTACAGAAATAGAGTTGCAATGCACCTGGCAGTTTGATGCTGTGTGCTTGCACATGACAACACATTGATTTTACTTCTGCCTCCATGCAGACATCCATGTAAAGAAATCCATTAGGCAGACAGTTCTCATCTCTATTGACTGACAGAGTGACAATTGAATACTTTTCACCTTCCAAAGTGACTGACAGTTAGACACTTAAACAAGCCTTCAAGTTGCAATAATAGTATGAAACACTTTCAATTACCTGAATCAAACAAATCCATGATCCTACCGGCTGAATGCATTTTTCTGTCTGCTGCTGTGCCTGGCTTGGTTTACACTATTATTTGGATAATTTTGTGCCTATTACAAGAATGTTTGCCTTGAAGAGTAAACTCGTTTGGTAAGTGATGATTTATTTTTTAAATGTTAGAGGTTCTTATAAACATTTAAAACATGGGTAAGTATACACAGCCTAACCAAAACCTACCTATTTCTCCTTCTGCCTGGGAACTTTTCCAAACCTAACGTTGTACTCTCAAAGCATTTCCCGTGGTCATCCGCTCTTGTGCGACAAGGCCCGTTATTATTACATGAAGGTCCCACGAACAGAAGAGGAGGGATAATGGGAACGGATTGATTAAAATACAGAAATCACTGATAACATTTAGTCTACTTAGTTTACATTCCTAGCCTAATGGGTGTCACCACTTCCCTAAAAAGCTGGGGTAAAATTTAACAGGTTAAAGCCCTTCCGGTTAGTTAGAATCTCAGTGTGCACGTTCATTAACAGAAAACTCACGATGAGACGCTGCAGCACACAGAAGAGGTCTTGCAAAGATCGAAGAGTGTCTGGAACCAAAGAACAGGAAGTGGACCTCACAAGACTGCAGACTTGAAGGCATCCAGCTTTGCTGTCTCCCAGCTGATGCCACTGGAAACCAAGCTCGTACTTTTGATTTAAACACAGACACTGCTTACAGCCCTGTGAGTCAGCCCGGGGTGACTACAACGTACTGTAACTGCGCTGGCAGAAGCCAGAGAGTCAGGACCGAGCAGAACCACTTCATAAAAATATGATCATTAAATGGGAGGGTTGGTCTTTTAAATTAAACAGCGACATCAAAAATGGCGCGAGCGTTTTAAGAGCCAAATTTAGCGTGAGGAGTAAAGGATCTAAAAATAAAACGTTTTCACACGTGCTCCCTAAATATTTGCCTTAGTAACCACGACATATAGTCACTGAGGGACTCTGGGTATTCAGTAAACTTTTTCTTCTCTAAAATAGGTTTGTTTGTTTTGTTTGTAAATGGAGGCAAGTGACAAAGAAACTATCACATAATGTCATCTTTTCACATTTACTCCAACTTTTCAAAATAAGCAACAATTGCTGCTTACCCTAAAAATGTGCTTTTGAGAAAGGCAGGTAACTTGGGAATGTGGAAACACTTGATCAGAATGGAAACAGATAGAGTTAATGAATATAAAAATTATACTGCTCACTAAAATCCCACTTGGCATTTCTACTTTTTAAAATATGAAAACCAGGGAATGGCTTTTTAAAGAAGACTAGTCTGTGATCAAATATGAAAAAAGAAATAATACCTTTTTTTTTTTTTTTTTTTTAAATCATTACGGGACTTGGCCTTTCTTCTTAAAGTCAGGTTGCTAAGCTCGCAGCCTCTGAGAAGTCAATACTATTTGAAGGTGCCAATACAGAATTTACTGTGTGCACAACACAAAATGGCTCTGTGAGGAGACCAGCTTTGCAGGCTACACAGCAAATTGATTTTCTGAAAAGGAAAGCTGCCTGTATTTAACCTAACAGTGTAACCCTGTTGTACTACATGGAAAGGGATCATGCATATTGATTTCTTTATTACAATTCTTCTTGTGATCAGTAAACATTCACAAAACAGTCTGTTCTCAAAGAAAATCATGTGGTAAAAAATCCACTAAGTAGACTCTGGGTTTTCTATGTGAATTCTATGCCATCTGCTCTTATCAGATAATAAGGGTATGAACCAGTTTATTTCTCAACTTTCCGGCGTCTTCTTTCAGCCTCTTAAAATAATGTGCATTATTGGTAAATCTGCATGAGTTATCTGCTCCATCGTTACATTAATTATGAGAAAACGAAGTTCTTTAAACAGTTTTTTTATTTCAGTATTCCAAATTAAAATAGGTTTTCACCTATTTTAGATTCATTGCCCTTGGAACAGAACTTCTTAAAATAATTGTTCCCAGTGTGTCTATAATCTCCTCCACCAACATTTTAGGAGTCGCTGCTTGCTATTTCCACAAGAACACACAGAAACTTCCATGCTGTGTTGGCCTGGACCCAGCGACCAACTTAAAGCAGAGCAGTGATAGAACATGGATTTTATACTGCTTTCTTTGGAGACGATTAAACTTATAAGTCTGTTAATGTGTACTTTCTAGAATCGATGTAAGCAATTAAAACACCGCAACAGAAATGTTTTGTGAGGCATAATTACTATCAGGTCACTAGATATTATTTGGAGTCAGTTTACTTTATCACATTACGACATGACAGGACGTGAGGCAAAAATTATAAATTCCTTCCCTAAATCTGTCCTTTTCTGATCTAGATGGATGAAGAATAATTAACTCTTAATTATTCAGATGACTTCAAGGCAGTTTAGGATTCAGTGAAGACTGCAGTCATTTTAACCAAGGAAGGCAGTCTCTTCCATCATTTATCACATGTGCAACTTGACCAATGATGAATAAAAAAATCCATGTTTACCCACAGCCCTAACTGCTACCTTAGAGGTTGTTAAGCAACAAATTCCCTTTAAACTCTACCATATGCAAATCATCAGACACAATTTGCATTTTAAAGTATTTAACTCTACATATTTATTGGATTTTGAGGCCATGCTGATCATTGATTTATGTGCTTCTGGCAATCATATTTCCATATTTGTATGATTTTGATGACAGTAATAATTCAAATATGCAGAAAGTTGTTCTTTGAACAATATCTTTAATTACGTCCTCAAAGCATCATTGTTTTGCCTGGTGTCCTGACAAAAAGGGTTTGAAATAAGAAATGGCATAATAATCCAAAACGCATAGAAATATATTTGTCATTTTCTGTATACTACCAAATGCACAGAAGTGACTTTTCACATTAACCAATCCTTAACCTTAAAAAGGCTACAAAGCCCAGCAAACTTGTACCTAAATACTTTTATTAATACTGACACACTTTCACGACAAATCCAATCACACTTCATAACACTTGTGTTCAAAATGCAAAACCTGCCCCATTTACTTTGCCGCTAACTCAAAAACTTTTGCTGCCGTGTTTTTTTTTATTGAAGTCATCACAAATTATGTGCTTTCTTATGAAAGCTATCAAGAAATATAATCATTAAAAGATTCGCAAATGTTTACCGTATTTGTTTTCTCCAACACAACGATCAACCATAGCTCCTACAACCATTGTCAGCATAATTTTAAGATGATTTACCATTCAACTATATAAATAAATTTCCTACAATGTTCAGACAAATACAAATACAGCCATGAATTTTAGCTAAGGAAAGCAGGGTTAACAACTTCAAAATTAAGTAAGAGACAGACATATCTTTTTATTTCACAATTTTTTTTCCAATTTTGTAAGTAGACATACATTTTTATATGCATTTATTCTGTAATAACTAACATCCTACATGGTGCTTAATCAACTCTGCATATGTTAGGCATTTCAATGAACAATGGAACGGGTTTATTTTACAAAACACAAAAGAATCAATCCTGAGGATAAAATGAAAATCATTAAAATGCAATCTTTAAAAAATAAAAATTTATGTATTTATGAAATCAGAAATAAAGCCCAAGACATACCAGTGTTAAGTTCTCTAGCTATTTCAAAAATCCACGATCTTTAAATACCCAGAGAAGACAAATTTAGGGAGAAAAATATTAACATGTGCTCAAATTTCCCCAGATGAATATATAAAAAAGTAAAAAAAATTATATGAATATTATATTTTAACCACCCCATTTAAAGCATACACACACACACACACACAGCGTTTTAAATTCTTACTGAAATTTACATTAATAGCTATTGTTTAGAGGAAGCTAAAATATCTTCTTTATGGATGTTTAGATCAAATTTAGTAGCTATCATAGTTGAATAAATGTCTACCAGTTTTTGCGAGAATACTCCAAGCAAATAATCATGTAACATAAGCCCAAGTCCCGGCCACCCTAAACATACGTTAATTAAGAAGAAAAAATTCAGGAATATTCACAATCTCTCAGAGTCATTCTAATTAAAACAAAAGTAGGTTGAAATAATTTCCAAATAATTATTTTACAGTATTTTTACACACATCATTTCTAATCATCATATTGACATTTTATACATCACAGTTTTCCTTTGCAGTATTTTAAACTCCATTCAATGTTCACCTAGGTAGTAATACTTTCCTAAGAGTTCTTTACTCATTAAAACTGTAAAACCTTGTCATCCTGTGAGTATGAAAATAGCAGTGAGGAAAACACAGGACGTTTACTAAGCAACTTAAAAAATATAATAATAAAGATGAACTGCTGTTTATATTGTAGTGATGTTGAACCGTGCTGGGAGGTAAGGTTACAGTAATATTTCCAGTTCCGCACACAAAGAGGAAAAGAAGGAGGGGAAGGGAAGAAAAGGAAAGAAGAGGAGAGGGAAGGGACGGGAAGGAGGGAAAAGGAAGGAAGGAAAAGAAGAAAGGAAGGGAGGTGGGCAGGGAGACCAGGTTAAGAAATGAGGGAGGAAGACCTTGAAGTGGGGGAGAAATTCTAGGGACACTCCTTAACTCCCCCTGGTGGTCACGCAAGAAATTGCACGGCTGACTCTCCCCAGTGGGGACAGTCCGTATTTACAGAACAAGTGCGGTGGTCACTGTGGCCGTGCGGTAGGAGAAGTGATTCACACAATGCAGAGAAGAGGGAGCTGAGAGCCAAGTGTTCTGAAGGTGAATGCTTCAGGGCAGGTCAGCTCTCCCTGGGCTCAGCCCAGCCGGCATATCTGAGCTCATACACAGCAAAGGCCTTGAGGGAGGAGCATCCACACGTGAATACCTGTGTGCAAGACCACAGCTAAAGGAGATTACTCGGCTTACTGCGCCAGATCTCATGCTCATAGCAGTCTTCCTCTTCACTCTCTTTTTGTTTCTGCCCACAGTAATGCAAGTGGACAAAGAGGAAATCACACAGAAATACACCTGCATTATATGCTTTTAACGTGCATGTAAGCAACAAATAGGAGTCAGAACAATCAGCCGTGAAAACGTGAAATAAATGAGATTTTAAATCAATCAACACTCTTGTGTGAATTACACATACTACACAAAATGCTCCTTCTGTTATAATCCTTGTTATATAATTATGCCCAAAAAAGATATATTTTAAGAGATTACCCTCAATTTTACAGCTTTCAGTCTTGAACAAGGAAAGTCTGCTTTCCACCGTGGATATTAACAACTCAGAAAATTTAATGAATAAGCAAACAGGAAGCCCACACAGACACACACAAAAAAGCTAGTGAAATATCTGACTAAAATTACTGTACGTCAGTAAAAGAAAAACACATGTACAAGCTCAACAGTTAGGAAAATAACCTCCTAAAATAGTGCATTCAAAGCAAGTATATCACTTAAATCAAGTTTCAGCATAGTAAAAAGCAATCCTAGAAAACAACAATGAGTTTTATCAATAAAATGTAAATTATTAACAACTGGAAAGGATATGTTAAATATCTGCCTCTGATTATATAAATATCAAACCACAAAAATAATATGCTCAGTAAATAGTCTCCACATTACTCAACAACGTCCGTCTGAGCCACCACTGTTGCCTAGTCTCTGCTTCCCTTTCTGCGGTTCATTACAGGGCTACAGGGACTCATCGCGGGCTGCCTCTTGCCCTGTCCCTTAATTGCCCTCTAGGCACTATCCTTGTAATCACTGAAATGTTCTTAGCTTGGCCAGGTGCTCCCGAGGGCATAGGATAGATCTCCATGGTTTAGGAATCAAAGTATACAATCAGTACGTCCAGGTTTGAAACGCCAGAGGGGACAGGACTAATATTGTTTGCATTATTAAAATCTGTGTTCCCTGATCCTTCTGTAAACTTACATTGCCTGGTCTCAGGGTGGGGTCAAACATCCTTTGTCCTTCAAGGTCTTTAACAAATAAAGGATTACTCATGTGTGTGCCCAAATGCAGGTACATATATGAACACTAACACACATCCATAAAAAATGAACTGCATACCAGGAAAAAAAAAAACCCTCACGTTTACTAAATTTTAAGTGTCTTGGAAAAACAAGTCAGTTATTTTTATGGAAAGTAACCTAACTCAAGTTGTATAAGTCCCTTTGATTCACAAAGACTCATCTGAATATTCCAAGTATCCCTTAACAAAATGTGTGAATGAAATTTCTTTTAATTAGTTACAACTGCAGCCCAATTCTTAATAGGCTTCTATTATAATGATAAATATATACAGTAGCAACAATAAAAAATACAAAATAATTCATTTGTCTTCAAGGGAGAATGTGAAATTTATACAGTAAACTCTTAAGTGTGAAAATAAAATTCTCCTAGAACCTTGGCATTATTTTTATAATTTGTATAGCCGAGCAAAATGCTTATTAATAATAGATTAAGCAGTTGTAGCCAGCCATATAAATTGGCAGTTGATTAAAAAAGGATCTGAAATTACAGTCTTACAGTACCACACAAAAGCAACATTTTCACTTGTAAAATAAAACAGAAAGCTAAACCTTGAACTGCTTGGTTCAACCAATACCTGCAGGACATAAAATCACATCGATATTATATATGTGCATGTGCGTGCGCGCTGCGCGCGCACACACACACACACACACACACACAACGCACACACACAACTCAAATAAAGAAAAACAAATATTCAGTGAAAGAAGACAAATCACACAGTAGTCATGGGCGGGGGGGGGGGAGTCTAGTCTTTTTCACATTTTTTGTTGCATTCAAAACCCCCACATACACAATAAATTCAGGCTCATTTACTCAGATACCACATGGTGATATTTATGGATGAGGGTGAAAAGTCGATAGTGATACTGATCATCTCAGTGTTCGGCTCACAAGCTCTTTCTACAGCCCAGTGGACAGACACACGTCCAACCGCAAGGCGGACTTTAAGTACTTTATAAGCTAATAAATATTCTTCCAAATAGTAAACTTGTATGTATTTTATTGTAGCCTGATTAAATTATGTCTAGGATATTTATGTTCCGATTCAGATTAATGAAAAACATGTATTTTTTGAAGCACGCATATATATGTGTATAAATGGCTCACAGTGCTTTAGTATAAAAGCTAAAATAAATTTTAAAATAAAATGATTGAATTTAGGGAAGCAATAACTTATGGACTGTATAATAAGAACTCATATAACAGTACAATTTTTTACATAATTCAGTAATTACTAGTATTCCTCACATAATACAGAATTTTTAAAAGTAAACAATTTGTGATGAAACAATAAATAATGGCATTACTACACACTGATCAAAGAGGACACAGCGAAAATAGCACTTTTCAGTCATTTTAAAAAGATGTTCTTTTAAAAATAACGATGCTAGATGACTAAGCACACGAAATAAGAAAAATGTACAGGGCAGCTCATTTATAGTAATTCAACCTTCATCTTCTGATTTAGTTACTGTAAAAAATCTATTATAAGTTCAATTTGGTAGTGAACTGTAGCCATCTACTGGAAATGAACAGTTAAAGCAAATGCTTAATATCATGTTTCTCTGTAAAAAACCTGTAGTCTTTGTGCTTAATTTAGTGGACCAGAAAAATGAACAATCGTAGATACAGTAAGATAAAATTTATTATATCAGCCTCACAATCTCAAACCTGTAAAGATATATGATTTAGTAGTTTAAAATGTTATTTTTAAACTAATTTTCTGTTTTCCATATAAATTGCTTTCCATCACTAAGAGATTTTCTTGGTCTTATTAACCTATGTATCCCAAGACTTACATTCTTAAAACATGTAGCTACACAAATTCCAAAACTATTACTAAAAGTAAAGTCAGAGTACCCAGCAAGTGCCTTTAGCGACCAAATTGTAAGCTAAACGGAGAATCCAAATTCGGGTACCGTATTTTACTCAGCCTGGCACTGAAAGAATTTTCATAAAAATGAAAACAAAAATTGAGGGAAAAAAAGTCTGGCCAGAACACGGCCTTAATTTTTGTTAGAGAGAAAATTTAAAATAAGAATTCTGTTTAAATATCAGAGTTCTGCCATATTTACTGCACATGATCAGACTAGCAGAAAGACTTAGGGTGCTAAGTATACTCTAGGTAAATAATGTCATTCTTGATGGGCAAGAAATTAAAACTGTATCCTGTATTTTATACTTCCTCAAATATTCCTTCAATATCAATGATCTAATGGCATGTCTACTACCAGTTTCCTTTTTAAAATATAAATGCTCAGTATCAGAACTATTCCACGAATTGTCAAGACTTAACGTAATCATTGCAATGCAGTGATTTAATTTCAGTTATTGTTAATGATGCTTCAGAGTAACTGACCATTGGTTA